>NW_027017191.1:0-247382 GCF_036013445.1 Caloenas nicobarica
AGAGCCCGACAGAGCCCGACAGGGCCCGACAGGGCCCAGTAGAGCCCGACAGAGCCCGACAGAGCCCGACAGAGCCCGACAGAGCCCGACAGGGCCCAGAAGAGCCCGACAGAGCCCGACAGAGCCCGACAGGGCCCGACAGGGCCCGACAGGGCCCGACAGAGCCCGACAGAGCCCGACAGAGCCCAGTAGAGCCCAGTAGAGCCCGACAGAGCGCGACAGAGCCCGACAGGGCCCGACAGGGCCCAGTAGAGCCCGACAGAGCCCGACAGAGCCCGACAGAGCCCGACAGAGCCCGACAGAGCCCGACAGGGCCCAGTAGAGCCCAGTAGAGCCCGACAGAGCCCGACACAGCCCGACAGAGCCCGACAGGGCCCGACAGGGCCCGACAGAGCCCGACAGAGCCCGACAGGGCCCGACAGAGCCTGACAGAGCCCGACAGGGCCCAGTAGAGCCCGACAGGGCCCGACAGAGCCCGATACAGCCCAGTAGAGCCCGGCAGAGCCCGACAGAGCCCGACAGAGCCCGACAGAGCCCGACAGGGCCCGACAGAGCCCGACAGAGCCCGACAGGGCCCAGTAGAGCCCAGTAGAGCACGACAGAGCCCAGTAGAGCCCGACAGAGCCCGACAGAGCCCTACAGAGCCCGACAGGGCCCGACAGGGCCCGACAGAGCCCGACAGGGCCCGACAGAGCCCGACAGAGCCCGACAGAGCCCGACAGGGCCCGACAGAGCCTGACAGAGCCCGACAGGGCCCAGTAGAGCCCGACAGGGCCCGACAGAGCCCGATAGAGCCCAGTAGAGCCCGGCAGAGCCCGACAGAGCCCGACAGAGCCCGACAGAGCCCGACAGGGCCCGACAGAGCCCGACAGAGCCCGACAGAGCCCGACAGGGCCCGACAGGGCCCGACAGAGCCCGACAGGGCCCGACAGGGCCCAGTAGAGCCCGACAGAGCCCGACAGAGCCCGACAGGGCCCGAAAGGGCCCGACAGGGCCCGACAGAGCCCAGTAGAGCCCGACAGAGCCCGACAGAGCCCGACAGAGCCCGACAGGGCCCAGTAGAGCCCGACAGAGCCCGACAGAGCCCGACAGAGCCCGACAGGGCCCGACAGAGCCCGACAGAGCCCGACAGAGCCCGACAGGGCCCGACAGGGCCCAGTAGAGCCCGACAGAGCCCGACAGAGCCCGACAGAGCCCGTCAGAGCCCGACAGAGCCCGACAGAGCCCGACAGAGCCCGACAGAGTCCGAAAGGTCCCAGTAGAGCCCGACAGAGCCCGACAGAGCCCGACAGAGCCCGACAGGGCCCGACAGGGCCCGACAGAGCCCGACAGAGCCCGACATGGCCCGACAGGGCCCAGTAGAGCCCGACAGAGCCGAGAGGGCCGGACAGAGCCCGACAGAGCCCGACAGAGCCCGACAGAACCCGACAGAGCCCGACAGAGACCAGTTGAGCCCGACAGGGCCCAGTAGAGCCCGACAGAGCCCGACAGAGCCCGACAGAACCCGACAGGGCCCAGTAGAGCCCGACAGAGCCCGACAGAGCCCGACAGAGCCCGACAGGGCCCGACAGGGCCCGACAGAGCCCGACAGAGCCCGACAGAGCCCGACAGGGCGCGACAGAGCCCGACAGAGCCCGACAGGGCCCGACAGGGCCCAGTAGAGCCCGACAGAGCCCGACAGGGCCCGACAGAGCCCGACAGAGCCCGACAGGGCCCAGTAGAGCCCGACAGAGCCCGACAGAGCCCGACAGAGCCCGACAGAGCCCGACAGGGCCCGACAGAGCCCGACAGAGCCCGACAGGGCCCGACAGAGCCCGACAGGGCCCGAAAGAGCCCGACAGGGCCCGACAGAGCCTGACAGGGCCCGATAGAGCCCGACAGGGCCCGACAGAGCCCGACAAAGCCCGACAGGGCCCGACAGAGCCCGACAGAGCCCGACAGAGCCCGACAGAGCCCGACAGGGCCCGACAGGGCCCAGTAGAGCCCGACAGAGCCCAGTAGACCCCAGTAGAGCCCGACAGAGCCCGACAGAGCCCGACAGAGCCCGACAGGGCCCGACAGGGCCCAGTAGAGCCCGACAGAGCCCGACAGGGCCCGACAGAGCCCGACAGAGCCCGACAGGGCCCGACAGAGCCCGACAGAGCCCGACAGGGCCCAGTAGAGCCCGACAGAGCCCGACAGAGCCCGACAGAGCCCGACAGGGCCCGACAGAGCCCGACAGAGCCCGACAGAGCCCGACAGGGCCCGACAGAGCCCGACAGAGCCCAGTAGAGCCCGACAGAGCCCGACAAGGCCCGACAGGGCCCGACAGAGCCCGACAGAGCCCGACAGGTCCCGACAGGGCCCGACAGAGCCCAGTAGAGCCCGACAGAGCCCGACAGAGCCCGACAGAGCCCGACAGGGCCCGACAGGGCCCGACAGGGCCCAGTAGAGCCCGACAGAGCCCGACAGAGCCCGACAGGGCCCGGCAGAGCCCGACAGAGCCCGACAGGGCCCGACAGGGCCCGACAGAGCCCGACAGGGCCCGACAGAGCCCCACAGGGCCCGACAGGGCACGACAGAGCCCGACAGGGCCCGACAGGGCCCAGTAGAACCCGACAGAGCCCGACAGAGCCCGACAGAGCCCGACAGGGCCCGACAGGGCCCAGTAGAGCCCGACAGAGCCCGACAGAGCCCGACAGAGCCCAGTAGAGCCCAGTAGAGCCCGACAGAGCCCGACACAGCCCGACAGAGCCCGACAGAGCCCGACAGGGCCCGACAGAGCCGACAGAGCCCGACAGGGCCCGACAGAGCCCGACAGAGCCCGACAGAGCCCGACAGGGCCCAGTACAGCCCGACAGAGCCCGACAGAGCCCGACAGAGCCCGACAGGGACCGACAGAGACCGACAGAGCCCGACAGGTCCCGACAGGGCCCGACAGAGCCCGACAGAGCCCGACAGGGCCCGACAGAGCCCGACAGAGCCCGACAGGTCCCAGTAGAGCCCAGTAGAACCCGACAGAGCCCAGTAGAGCCCAACAGAGCCCGACAGAGCCCGACAGAGCCCGACAGGGCCCGATAGAGCCCGAGAGAGCCCGACAGGGCCTGACAGAGCCCGACAGGGCCCAGTAGAGCCCGACAGAGCCCGACAAAGCCCGACAGAGCCCGACAGAGCCCAGTAGAGCCCGACAGAGCCCGACAGAGCCCGACAGGGCCCGACAGGGCCCGACAGAGCCCAGTAGAGCCCGACAGAGCCCGTCTGGGCCCGACAGGGCCCGACAGGGCCCAGTAGAGCCCGACAGAGCCCGACAGAGCCCGACAGAGCCCGACAGGGCCCGACAGGGCCCGACAGAGCCCGACAGGGCCCGACAGAGCCCGACAGGGCCCGACAGGGCCCGACAGAGCCCAGTAGAGCCCGACAGAGCCCGACAGGGCCCGACAGAGCCCGACAGAGGCCGACAGAGCCCAGTAGAGCCCGACAGAGCCCGACAGAGCCCGACAGAGCCCGACAGGGCCCGACAGAGCCCGACAGAGCCCAGTAGAGCCCGACAGAGCCCGACAGGGCCCGACAGGGCCCGACAGAGCCCGAAAGGGCCCGACAGGGCCCAGTAGAGCCCGACAGAGCCCGACAGAGCCCGACAGAGCCCGACAGAGCCCAGTAGAGCCCAGTAGAGCCCGACAGAGCCCGACAGAGCCCGACAGAGCCCGACAGGGCCCGACAGAGCCCGACAGAGCCCGACAGGGCCCGACAGGGCCCAGTAGAGCCCGACAGAGCCCGACAGGGCCCGACAGAGCCCGACAGAGCCTGACAGGGCCCGACAGAGCCCGACAGAGCCCGACAGAGCCCAGTAGAGCCCAGTAGAGCCCGACAGAGCCCGACAGAGCCCGACAGAGCCCGACAGGGCCCGACAGGGCCCGACAGGGCCCAGTAGAGCCCGACAGAGCCCGACAGAGCCCGACAGAGCCCGACAGGGCCCGACAGGGCCCGACAGAGCCCGACAGGGCCCGACAGGGCCCGACAGAGCCCAGTAGAGCCCGACAGAGCCCGACAGAGCCCGACAGAGCCCGACAGAGCCCGACAGAGCCCGACAGGGCCCGACAGGGCCCAGTAGAGCCCGACAGAGCCCGACAGAGCCCGACAGAGCCCGAAAGGGCCCGACAGGGCCCAGAAGAGCCCGACAGAGCCCGACAGGGCCCAGTAGAGCCCAGTAGAGCACGACAGAGCCCAGTAGAGCCCGACAGAACCCGACAGAGCCCTACAGAGCCCGACAGGGCCCGACAGAGCCCGACAGAGCCCGACAGAGCCCGACAGAGCCCGACAGAGCCCGACAGGGCCCGACAGAGCCTGACAGAGCCCGACAGGGCCCAGTAGAGCCCGACAGAGCCCGACAGAGCCCGATAGAACCCAGTAGAGCCCGGCAGAGCCCGACAGAGCCCGACAGAGCCCGACAGGGCCCGACAGAGCCCGACAGAGCCCGACAGAGCCCGACAGGGCCCGACAGAGCCCGACAGAGCCCGACAGGGCCCGACAGGGCCCAGTAGAGCCCGACAGAGCCCGACAGAGCCCGACAGGGCCCGAAAGGGCCCGACAGGGCCCGACAGAGCCCAGTAGAGCCCGACAAAGCCCGACAGAGCCCGACAGAGCCCGACAGGGCCCAGTAGAGCCCGACAGAGCCCGACAGAGCCCGACAGAGCCCGACAGGGCCCGACAGAGCCCGACAGAGCCCGACAGAGCCCGACAGGGCCCGACAGGGCCCAGTAGAGCCCGACAGAGCCCGACAGAGCCCGACAGAGCCCGTCAGAGCCCGACAGAGCCCGACAGAGCCCGACAGGTCCCAGTAGAGCCCGACAGAGCCCGACAGAGGCCGACAGAGCCCGACAGGGCCCGACAGGGCCCGACAGAGCACGACAGAGCCCGACATGGCCCGACAGGGCCCAGTAGAGCCCGACAGAGCCGAGAGGGCCGGACAGAGCCCGACAGAGCCCGACAGAGCCCGACAGAGCCCGACAGAACCCGACAGAGCCCGACAGAGACCAGTTGAGCCCGACAGGGCCCAGTAGAGCCCGACAGAGCCCGACAGAGCCCGACAGAACCCGACAGGGCCCAGTAGAGCCCGACAGAGCCCGACAGAGCCCGACAGAGCCCGACAGGGCCCGAGAGAGCCCGACAGAGCCCGACAGAGCCCGACAGGGCGCGACAGAGCCCGACAGAGCCCGACAGGGCCCGACAGGGCCCAGTAGAGCCCGACAGAGCCCGACAGGGCCCGACAGAGCCCGACAGAGCCCGACAGGGCCCAGTAGAGCCCGACAGAGCCCGACAGAGCCCGACAGAGCCCGACAGGGCCCGACAGAGCCCGACAGAGCCCGACAGGGCCCGACAGGGCCCGACAGGGCCCAGTAGAGCCCGATAGAGCCCGACAGAGCCCGACAGGGCCCGACAGAGCCCGACAGAGCCCGACAGGGCCCGACAGGGCCCGACAGAGCCTGACAGGGCCCGATAGAGCCCGACAGGGCCCGACAGAGCCCGACAAAGCCCGACAGGGCCCGACAGAGCCCGACAGAGCCCGACAGAGCCCAACAGAGCCCGACAGGGCCCGACAGGGCCCAGTAGAGCCCGACAGAGCCCAGTAGACCCCAGTAGAGCCCGACAGAGCCCGACAGAGCCCGACAGAGCCCGACAGGGCCCGACAGGGCCCAGTAGAGCCCGACAGAGCCCGACAGGGCCCGACAGAGCCCGACAGAGCCCGACAGGGCCCGACAGAGCCCGACAGAGCCCGACAGGGCCCAGTAGAGCCCGACAGAGCCCGACAGAGCCCGACAGGGCCCGACAGGGCCCAGAAGAGCCCGACAGAGCCCGACAGGGCCCGACAGGGCCCGACAGAGCCCGACAGAGCCCGACAGAGCCCAGTAGAGCCCGACAGAGCCCGACAAGGCCCGACAGGGCCCGACAGAGCCCGACAGAGCCCGACAGGTCCCGACAGGGCCCGACAGAGCCCAGTAGAGCCCGATAGAGCCCGACAGAGCCCGACAGAGCCCGACAGGGCCCGACAGGGCCCGACAGGGCCCTGTAGAGCCCGACAGAGCCCGACAGAGCCCGACAGAGCCCGACAGGGCCCGACAGAGCCCGACAGAGCCCGACAGGGCCCGACAGAGCCCAGTAGAGCCCGACAGAGCCCGACAGAGCCCGACAGGGCCCGACAGAGCCCGACAGAGCCCAGTAGAGCCCGACAGAGCCTGTCTGGGCCCGACAGGGCCCGACAGGGCCCAGTAGAGCCCGACAGAGCCCGACAGAGCCCGACAGAGCCCGACAGGGCCCGACAGGGCCCGACAGAGCCCGACAGGGCCCGACAGGGCCCGACAGGGCCCGACAGAGCCCAGTAGAGCCCGACAGAGCCCGACAGGGCCCGACAGGGCCCAGTAGAGCCCGACAGAGCCGACAGAGCCCGACAGAGCCCGACAGAGCCCGACAGGGCCCGACAGAGCCCGACAGGGACCGACAGGGCCCGACAGGGCCCAGTAGAGCCCGACAGAGCCCGACAGGGCCCGACAGAGCCCGACAGAGGCCGACAGAGCCCAGTAGAGCCCGACAGAGCCCGTCAGGGCCCGACAGGGCCCGACAGGGCCCAGTAGAGCCCGACAGAGCCCGACAGATCCCAGTAGAGCCCAGTAGAGCCCGACAGAGCCCGACAGAGCCCGACAGAGCCCGACAGAGCCCGACAGGGCCCGACAGAGCCCGACAGAGCCCGACAGAGCCGAGTAGAGCCCAGTAGAGCCCGACAGAGCCCGACAGAGCCCGACAGAGCCCGACAGAGCCCGACAGGGCCCGACAGAGCCCGACAGAGCCCGACAGGGCCCAGTAGAGCCCGACAGAGCCCGACAGAGCCCAGTAGAGCCCAGTAGAGCCCGACAGAGCCCGACAGAGCCCGACAGAGCCCGACAGAGCCCGACAGAACCCGACAGAGCCCGACAGAGACCAGTTGAGCCCGACAGAGCCCGACAGAGCCCGACAGAGCCCGACAGGGCCCGACAGGGCCCAGTAGAGACCGACAGAGCCCGACAGAGCCCGACAGAGCCCGACAGAGCCCAGTAGAGCCCGACAGAACCCGACAGAGCCCGACAGAGCCCGACAGGGCCCGACAGGGCCCGACAGGGCCCAGTACAGCCCGACAGAGCCCGACAGAGCCCGACAGAGCCTGACAGAGCCCGACAGGGCCCGACAGGGCCCGACAGAGCCCGACAGGGCCCGACAGGGCCCACAAGAGCCCGACAGAGCCCGACAGAGTACAGTAGAGCCCGACAAAGCCCGACAGAGCCCGACAGAGCCCGACAGGGCCCGACAGGGCCCGACAGGGCCCAGTAGAGCCCGACAGAGCCCGACAGAGCCCGACAGAGCCCGACAGGGCCCGACAGGGCCCAGAAGAGCCCGACAGAGCCCGACAGAGCCCGACAGAACCCGACAGAGCCCGACAGAGCCCGACAGAGCCCGACAGGGCCCGACAGGGCCCGACAGAGCCCTACAGAGCCCGACAGGGCCCAGTAGAGCCCGACAGAGCCCGACAGAGCCCAGTAGAGCCCAGTAGAGCCCGACAGAGCCCGACAGAGCCCGACAGAACCCGACAGAGCCCGACAGAGACCAGTTGAGCCCGACAGAGCCCGACAGAGCCCGACAGAGCCCGACAGGGCCCGACAGGGCCCAGTAGAGCCCGACAGAGCCCGAACGAGCCCGACAGAGCCGAACAGAGCCCAGTAGAGCCCGACAGAGCCCGACAGAGCCCGACAGAGCCCGACAGGGCCCAGTAGAGCCCGACAGAGCCCGACAGGGCCCGACAGAGCCCGACAGAGCCCGACAGGGCCCAGTAGAGCCCAGTAGAGCCCGATAGAGCCCAGTAGAGCCCGACAAAGCCCGACAGAGCCCTACAGAGCCCGACAGGGCCCGACAGGGCCCGACAGAGCCCGACAGGGCCCGACAGAGCCCGACAGAGCCCGACAGAGCCCGACAGGGCCCGACAGGGCCCGACAGAGCCTGACAGAGCCCGACAGGGCCCAGTAGAGCCCGACAGAGCCCGACAGAGCCCGATAGAGCCCAGTAGAGCCCGGCAGAGCCCGACAGAGCCCGACAGAGCCCGACAGGGCCCGACAGAGCCCGACAGAGCCCGACAGAGCCCGACAGGGCCCGACAGAGCCCGACAGAGCCCGACAGGGCCCGACAGGGCCCAGTAGAGCCCGACAGAGCCCGACAGAGCCCGACAGGGCCCGAAAGGGTCCGATAGGGCCCGACAGAGCCCAGTAGAGCCCGACAGAGCCCGACAGAGCCCGACAGAGCCCGACAGAGCCCGACAGGGCCCAGTAGAGCCCGACAGAGCCCGACAGAGCCCGACAGAGCCCGACAGGGCCCGACAGAACCCGACAGAGCCCGACAGAGCCCGACAGGGCCCGACAGGGCCCAGTAGAGCCCGACAGAGCCCGACAGAGCCCGACAGAACCCGTCAGAGCCCGACAGAGCCCGACAGAGCCCGACAGAGCCCGACAGAGTCCGACAGGTCCCAGTAGAGCCCGACAGAGCCCGACAGAGCCCGACAGAGCCCGACAGGGCCCGACAGGGCCCGACAGAGCCCGACAGAGCCCGACAGGGCCCGACAGGGCCCAGTAGAGCCCGACAGAGCCCGACAGAGCCCGACAGAACCCGACAGAGCCCGACAGAGACCATTTGAGCCCGACAGGGCCCAGTAGAGCCCGACAGAGCCCGACAGAGCCCGACAGAACCCGACAGGGCCCAGTAGAGCCCGACAGAGCCCGACAGAGCCCGACAGAGCCAAACAGGGCCCGACAGAGCCCGACAGAGCCCGACAGAGCCCGACAGGGCCCGACAGAGCCCGACAGAGCCCGACAGGGCCCGACAGGGCCCAGTAGAGCCCGACAGAGCCCGACAGGGCCCGACAGAGCCCGACAGAGCCCGACAGGGCCCAGTAGAGCCCGACAGAGCCCGACAGAGCCCGACAGAGCCCGACAGGGCCCGACAGGGCCCGACAGAGCCCGACAGGGCCCGACAGAGCCCGACAGAGCCCGACAGAGCCCGATAGGGCCTGACAGAGCCCGACAGAGCCCGACAGGGCCCAGTAGAGCCCGACAGAGCCCGACAGAGCCCGACAGAGCCCAGTAGAGCCCGACAGAGCCCGACAGAGCCCGACAGGGCCCGACAGAGCCCGACAGGGCCCGACAGGGCCCGACAGGGCCCAGTAGAGCCCGACAGAGCCCGACAGAGCCCGACAGAGCCCGACAGAGCCCAGTAGAGCCCGACAGAGCCCGACAGGGCCCGACAGGGCCCGACAGGGCCCAGTAGAGCCCGACAGAGCCCGACAGAGCCCAGTAGAGCCCAGTAGAGCCCGACAGAGCCCGACAGAGCCCGACAGAACCCGACAGAGCCCGACAGGGCCCGACAGGGCCCGACAGAGCCCGACAGGGCCCGACAGAGCCCGACAGAGCCCGACAGAGCCCGACAGGGCCCGACAGAGCCCGACAGAGCCCGACAGGGCCCAGTAGAGCCCGACAGAGCCCGACACAGCCCGACAGAGCCCGACAGAGCCCGACAGAGCCCAGTAGAGCCCGACAGAGCCCGACAGAGCCCGACAGAGCCCGACAGGGCCCGACAGAGCCCGACAGGGCCCGACAGGGCCCGACAGAGCCCGACAGGGCCCAGTAGAGCCCGACAGAGCCCGACAGAGCCCGACAGAGCCCGACAGAGCCCAGTAGAGCCCGACAGAGCCCGACAGAGCCCGACAGGGCCCGACAGGGCCCGACAGGGCCCAGTAGAGCCCGACAGAGCCCGACAGAGCCCAGTAGAGCCCAGTAGAGCCCGACAGAGCCCGACAGAACCCGACAGAGCCCGACAGGGCCCGACAGAGCCCGACAGGGCCCGATAGAGCCCGACAGGGCCCGACAGAGCCCGACAGAGCCCGACAGGGCACGACAGAGCCCGACAGAGCCCGACAGAGCCCGACAGGGCCCGACAGAGCCCGACAGGGCCCAGTAGAGCCCGACAGAGCCCGACAGGGACCGACAGGAACCGACAGGGCCCAGTAGAGCCCGACAGAGCCCAGTAGAGCCCAGTAGAGCCCGACAGAGCCCGACAGAGCCCGACAGAGCCCGACAAGGCCCGACAGGGCCCGGCGGGGCCCAGTAGAGCCCGACAGAGCCCGACAGGGCCCGAAAGAGCCCGACAGAGCCCGACAGGGCCCGACAGAGCCCGACAGAGCCCGACAGGGCCCGACAGGGCCCGACAGAGCCCGACAGGGCCCGACAGAGCCCGACAGAGCCCGACAGAGCCCGACAGGGCCCGACAGAGCCTGACAGAGCCCGACAGGTCCCGACAGGGCCCGACAGAGCCCGACAGGGCCCGACAGAGCCCGACAGAGCCCGACAGGGCCCCACAGAGCCTGACAGAGCCCGACAGGGCCCAGTAGAGCCCGACAGAGCCCGACAGAGCCTGACAGAGCCCGACAGAGCCCAGTAGAGCCCGACAGAGCCCGACAGAGCCCGACAGGGCCCGACAGGGCCCGACAGATCCCGACAGAGCGCGACAGAGCCCGACTAGAGCCCAGTAGAGCCCGACAGAGCCCGACAGAGCCCGACAGGGCCCGACATGGCCCGACAGAGCCCAGTAGAGCCCGACAGAGTCCGACAGAGCCCGACAGAGCCCGACAGGGCCCGACAGGGCCCGACAGGGCCCAGTAGAGCCCGACAGAGCCCGACAGAGCCCGATAGAGCCCGACAGGGCCCGACAGAGCCCGACAGAGCCCGACAGGGCCCGACAGGGCCCGACAGGGCCCGACAGGGCACGACAGAGCCCGACAGAGCCCGACAGGGCCCGACAGAGCCCGACAGAGCCCGACAGAACCCGACAGAGCCCGACAGAGCCCAGTAGAGCCCAGTAGAGCCCGACAGAGCCCGACAGAGCCCGACAGAGCCCGACAGGGCCCGACAGGGCCCAGTAGAGCCCGACAGAGCCCGACAGAGCCCGACAGAGCCCGACAGAGCCCGACAGGGCCCGACAGGGCCTAGTAGAGCCCGACAGAGCCCGACAGAGCCCGACAGAGCCCGAGAGAGCCCAGTAGAGCCCAGTAGAGCCCGACAGAGCCCGACAGAGCCCGACAGAGCCTGACAGAGCCCGACAGGGCCCGACAGAGCCCGACAGAGCCCGACAGGGCCCGACAGGGCCCAGTAGAGCCCGACAGAGCCCGACAGGGCCCGACAGAGCCCGACAGAGCCTGACAGGGCCCGACAGAGCCCGACAGAGCCCGACAGAGCCCGACAGGGCCCAGTAGAGCCCGACAGAGCCCGACAGAGCCCAGTAGAGCCCGACAGAGCCCGTCAGGGCCCGACAGGGCCCGACAGGGCCCAGTAGAGCCCGACAGAGCCCGACAGAGCCCAGTAGAGCCCAGTAGAGCCCGACAGAGCCCGACAGAGCCCGACAGAGCCCGACAGGGCCCGACAGAGCCCGACAGAGCCCGACAGGGCCCGACAGGGCCCAGTAGAGCCCGACAGAGCCCGACAGAGCCCGACAGAGCCCAGTAGAGCCCAGTAGAGCCCGACAGAGCCCGACACAGCCCGACAGAGCCCGACAGAGCCCGACAGAGCCCGACAGAGCCCGACAGGGCTTGACAGAGCCCGACAGAGCCCGACAGGGCCCGACAGGGCCCAGTAGAGCCCGACAGAGCCCGACAGGGCCCGACAGAGCCCGACAGAGCCTGACAGGGCCCGACAGAGCCCGACAGAGCCCAGTAGAGCCCAGTAGAGCCCGACAGAGCCCGACAGAGCCCGACAGAGCCCGACAGGGCCCGACAGCGCCCGACAGAGCCCGACAGAGCCCGACAGGGCCCAACAGGGCCCGACAGAGCCCGACAGGGCCCAGTAGAGCCCGACAGAGCCCGACAGAGCCTGACAGGGCCTGACAGGGCCCGACAGAGCCCGACAGGGCCCGACAGGGCCCGGCAGAGCCCAGTAGAGCCCGACAGAGCCCGACAGAGCCCGACAGAACCCGACAGAGCCCGACAGAGCCCAGTACAGCCCGACAGAGCCCGACAGAGCCCGACAGAGCCCGACAGAACCCGACAGAGCCCGACAGAGCCCGACAGGGCCCAGAAGAGCCCGACAGAGCCCGACAGAGCCCGACAGGGCCCGACAGAGCCCGACAGAGCTCGACAGGGCCCGACAGGGCCCGACAGGGCCCGACAGAGCCCGACAGAGCCCAGTAGAGCCCAGTAGAGCCCGACAGAGCCCGACAGAGCCCGACAGAGCCCGACAGGGCCCGACAGGGCCCAGTAGAGCCCGACAGAGCCCGACAGAGCCCGACAGAGCCCGACAGAGCCCGACAGAGCCCGACAGGGCCCAGAAGAGCCCGACAGAGCCCGACAGGGCCCGACAGGGCCCGACAGGGCCCGACAGAGCCCGACAGAGCCCGACAGAGCCCAGTAGAGCCCAGTAGAGCCCGACAGAGCCCGACAGAGCCCGACAGGGCCCGACAGGGCCCAGTAGAGCCCGACAGAGCCCGACAGAGCCCGACAGAGCCCGACAGGGCCCGACAGGGCCCAGTAGAGCCCAGTAGAGCCCGACAGAGCCCGACACAGCCCGACAGAGCCCAACAGAGCCCGACAGGGCCCGACAGAGCCCGACAGAGCCCGACAGAGCCCAGTAGAGCCCAGTAGAGCCCGACAGAGCCCGACAGAGCCCGACAGGGCCCGACAGAGCCCGACAGAGCCCGACAGGGCCCGACAGGGCCCAGTAGAGCCCGACAGAGCCCGACAGGGCCCGACAGAGCCCGACAGAGCCTGACAGGGCCCGACAGAGCCCGACAGAGCCCGACAGAGCCCGACAGGGCCCAGTAGAGCCCGACAGAGCCCGACAGAGCCCAGTAGAGCCCGACAGAGCCCGTCAGGGCCCGACAGGGCCCGACAGGGCCCAGTAGAGCCCGACAGAGCCCGACAGAGCCCAGTAGAGCCCAGTAGAACCCGACAGAGCCCGACAGAGCCCGACAGAGCCCGACAGGGCCCGACAGAGCCCGACAGGGCCCGACAGGGCCCGACAGAGCCCGAAAGGGCCCGACAGGGCCCAGTAGAGCCTGACAGAGCCCGACAGAGCCCGACAGAGCCCGACAGAGCCCAGTAGAGCCCAGTAGAGCCCGACAGAGCCCGACACAGCCCGACAGAGCCCGACAGAGCCCGACAGGGCCCGACAGAGCCCGACAGAGCCCGACAGGGCCCGATAGGGCCCGACAGAGCCCGACAGAACCCGACAGAGCCCGACAGGGCCCAGTAGAGCCCAGTAGAGCCCGACAGAGCCCGACAGAGCCCGACAGGGCCCGACAGGGCCCGACAGGGCCCGACAGGGCCCAGTAGAGCCCGACAGAGCCCGACAGAACCCGTCAGAGCCCGACAGAGCCCGACAGAGCCCGACAGAGCCCGACAGAGTCCGACAGAGTCCGACAGGGCCCAGTAGAGCCCGACAGAGCCCGACAGAGCCCGACAGAGCCCGACAGGGCCCGACAGGGCCCGACAGAGCCCGACAGGGCCCGACAGGGCCCGACAGAGCCCAGTAGAGCCCGACAGAGCCCGAGAGGGCCCGACAGAGCCCGACAGAGCCCGACAGAGCCCGACAGGGCCCGACAGAGCCCGACAGAGCCCGACAGGGCCCAGTAGAGCCCGACAGAGCCCGACAGAGCCCGACAGAACCCGACAGGGCCCAGTAGAGCCCGACAGAGCCCAGTAGAGCCCAGTAGAGCCCGATAGAGCCCAGTAGAGCCCGACAAAGCCCGACAGAGCCCTACAGAGCCCGACAGGGCCCGACAGGGCCCGACAGAGCCCGACAGGGCCCGACAGAGCCCGACAGAGCCCGACAGAGCCCGACAGGGCCCGACAGGGCCCGACAGAGCCTGACAGAGCCCGACAGGGCCCAGTAGAGCCCGACAGAGCCCGACAGAGCCCGATAGAGCCCAGTAGAGCCCGGCAGAGCCCGACAGAGCCCGACAGAGCCCGACAGGGCCCGACAGAGCCCGACAGAGCCCGACAGAGCCCGACAGGGCCCGACAGAGCCCGACAGAGCCCGACAGGGCCCGACAGGGCCCAGTAGAGCCCGACAGAGCCCGACAGAGCCCGACAGGGCCCGAAAGGGTCCGATAGGGCCCGACAGAGCCCAGTAGAGCCCGACAGAGCCCGACAGAGCCCGACAGAGCCCGACAGAGCCCGACAGGGCCCAGTAGAGCCCGACAGAGCCCGACAGAGCCCGACAGAGCCCGACAGGGCCCGACAGAACCCGACAGAGCCCGACAGAGCCCGACAGGGCCCGACAGGGCCCAGTAGAGCCCGACAGAGCCCGACAGAGCCCGACAGAACCCGTCAGAGCCCGACAGAGCCCGACAGAGCCCGACAGAGCCCGACAGAGTCCCACAGGTCCCAGTAGAGCCCGACAGAGCCCGACAGAGCCCGACAGAGCCCGACAGGGCCCGACAGGGCCCGACAGAGCCCGACAGAGCCCGACAGGGCCCGACAGGGCCCAGTAGAGCCCGACAGAGCCCGACAGAGCCCGACAGAGACCATTTGAGCCCGACAGGGCCCAGTAGAGCCCGACAGAGCCCGACAGAGCCCGACAGAACCCGACAGGGCCCAGTAGAGCCCGACAGAGCCCGACAGAGCCCGACAGAGCCAAACAGGGCCCGACAGAGCCCGACAGAGCCCGACAGAGCCCGACAGGGCCCGACAGAGCCCGACAGAGCCCGACAGGGCCCGACAGGGCCCAGTAGAGCCCGACAGAGCCCGACAGGGCCCGACAGAGCCCGACAGAGCCCGACAGGGCCCAGTAGAGCCCGACAGAGCCCGACAGAGCCCGACAGAGCCCGACAGGGCCCGACAGGGCCCGACAGAGCCCGACAGGGCCCGACAGAGCCCGACAGAGCCCGACAGAGCCCGATAGGGCCTGACAGAGCCCGACAGAGCCCGACAGGGCCCAGTAGAGCCCGACAGAGCCCGACAGAGCCCGACAGAGCCCAGTAGAGCCCGACAGAGCCCGACAGAGCCCGACAGGGCCCGACAGAGCCCGACAGGGCCCGACAGGGCCCGACAGGGCCCAGTAGAGCCCGACAGAGCCCGACAGAGCCCGACAGAGCCCGACAGAGCCCAGTAGAGCCCGACAGAGCCCGACAGGGCCCGACAGGGCCCGACAGAGCCCGACAGGGCCCGACAGAGCCCGACAGGGCCCGACAGAGCCCGACAGAGCCCGACAGAGCCCGACAGGGCCCGACAGAGCCCGACAGAGCCCGACAGGGCCCAGTAGAGCCCGACAGAGCCCGACACAGCCCGACAGAGCCCGACAGAGCCCGACAGAGCCCAGTAGAGCCCGACAGAGCCCGACAGAGCCCGACAGGGCCCGACAGAGCCCGACAGGGCCCGACAGGGCCCGACAGAGCCCGACAGGGCCCAGTAGAGCCCGACAGAGCCCGACAGAGCCCGACAGAGCCCGACAGAGCCCAGTAGAGCCCGACAGAGCCCGACAGAGCCCGACAGGGCCCGACAGGGCCCGACAGGGCCCAGTAGAGCCCGACAGAGCCCGACAGAGCCCAGTAGAGCCCAGTAGAGCCCGACAGAGCCCGACAGAACCCGACAGAGCCCGACAGGGCCCGACAGAGCCCGACAGGGCCCGATAGAGCCCGACAGGGCCCGACAGAGCCCGACAGAGCCCGACAGGGCACGACAGAGCCCGACAGAGCCCGACAGAGCCCGACAGGGCCCGACAGAGCCCGACAGGGCCCAGTAGAGCCCGACAGAGCCCGACAGGGACCGACAGGAACCGACAGGGCCCAGTAGAGCCCGACAGAGCCCAGTAGAGCCCAGTAGAGCCCGACAGAGCCCGACAGAGCCCGACAGGGCCCGACAGGGCCCGACAGGGCCCAGTCGAGCCCGATAGAGCCCGACAGAGCCCGACAGGGCCCGACAGAGCCCGACAGAGCCCGACAGGGCCCGACAGGGCCCGACAGAGCCCGACAGGGCCCGACAGAGCCCGACAGAGCCCGACAGGGCCCGACAGAGCCCGACAGAGCCCGACAGAGCCCGACAGAGCCCGACAGGGCCCGACAGGGCCCAGTAGAGCCCGACAGAGCCCAGTAGACCCCAGTAGAGCCCGACAGAGCCCGACAGAGCCCGACAGAGCCCGACAGGGCCCGACAGGGCCCAGTAGAGCCCGACAGAGCCCGACAGGGCCCGACAGAGCCCGACAGAGCCCGACAGGGCCCGACAGGGCCCGACAGAGCCCGACAGGGCCCAGTAGAGCCCGACAGAGCCCGACAGAGCCCGACAGAGCCCGACAGGGCCCGACAGAGCCCGACAGAGCCCGACAGAGCCCGACAGGGCCCGACAGAGCCCAGTAGAGCCCGACAGAGCCCGACAGGGCCCGACAGGGCCCGACAGAGCCCGACAGAGCCCAGTAGAGCCCGACAGAGCCCGACAGAGCCCGACAGGGCCCGACAGGGCCCGACAGAGCCCGACAGAGCCCGACAGGTCCCGACAGGGCCCGACAGAGCCCAGTAGAGCCCGACAGAGCCCGACAGAGCCCGACAGAGCCCGACAGGGCCCGACAGGGCCCAGTAGAGCCCGACAGAGCCCGACAGAGCCCGACAGAGCCCGACAGGGCCCGACAGAGCCCGACAGAGCCCGACAGGGCCCGACAGAGCCCGACAGAGCCCTACAGGGCCCGACAGGGCCCAGTAGAGCCCGACAGAGCCCGACAGAGCCCGACAGAGCCCGACAGGGCCCGACAGAGCCCGACAGAGCCCGACAGAGCCCGACAGAGCCCGACAGGGCCCGACAGAGCCCCACAGGGCCCGACAGGGCACGTCAGAGCCCGACAGGGCCCGACAGGGCCCAGTAGAGCCCGACAGAGCCCGACAGAGCCCGACAGAGCCCGACAGAGCCCGACAGGGCCCGACAGGGCCCAGTAGAGCCCGACAGAGCCCGACAGAGCCCGACAGAGCCCAGTAGAGCCCAGTAGAGCCCGACAGAGCCCGACAGAGCCCGACAGAGCCCGACAGAGCCCGACAGGGCCCGACAGAGCCCGACAGAGCCCGACAGGGCCCGACAGAGCCCGACAGAGCCCGACAGAGCCCGACAGGGCCCAGTACAGCCCGACAGAGCCCGACAGAGCCCGACAGAGCCCGACAGGGACCGACAGAGCCCGACAGAGCCCGACAGGTCCCGACAGGGCCCGACAGAGCCCGACAGAGCCCGACAGGGCCCGACAGAGCCCGACAGAGCCCGACAGGGCCCAGTAGAGCCCAGTAGAACCCGACAGAGCCCAGTAGAGCCCGACAGAGCCCGACAGAGCCCGACAGAGCCCGACAGGGCCCGATAGAGCCCGACAGAGCCCGACAGGGCCTGACAGAGCCCGACAGGGCCCAGTAGAGCCCGACAGAGCCCGACAAAGCCCGACAGAGCCCGACAGAGCCCAGTACAGCCCGACAGAGCCCGACAGAGCCCGACAGAGCCCGACAGGGACCGACAGAGCCCGACAGAGCCCGACAGAGCCCGACAGGGCCCGACAGACCCCGACAGAGCCCAGTAGAGCCCGACAGAGCCCGTCTGGGCCCGACAGGGCCCAGTAGAGCCCGACAGAGCCCGACAGAGCCCGACAGAGCCCGACAGGGCCCGACAGGGCCCGACAGAGCCCGACAGAGCCCAGTAGAGCCCGACAGAGCCCGACAGGGCCCGACAGGGCCCAGTAGAGCCCGACAGAGCCCGACAGAGCCCGACAGAGCCCGACAGAGCCCGACAGGGCCCGACAGGGCCCGACAGAGCCCGACAGGGCCCGACAGGGCCCGACAGAGCCCAGTAGAGCCCGACAGAGCCCGACAGGGCCCGACAGAGCCCGACAGAGGCCGACAGAGCCCAGTAGAGCCCGACAGAGCCCGTCAGGGCCCGACAGGGCCCGACAGGGCCCAGTAGAGCCCGACAGAGCCCGACAGAGCCCAGTAGAGCCCAGTAGAGCCCGACAGAGCCCGACAGAGCCCGACAGAGCCCGACAGGGCCCGACAGAGCCCGACAGAGCCCGACAGAGTCGAGTAGAGCCCAGTAGAGCCCGACAGAGCCCGACAGAACCCGACAGAGCCCGACAGAGCCCGACAGAGCCCGACAGGGCCCGACAGAGCCCGACAGAGCCCGACAGGGCCCAGTAGAGCCCGACAGAGCCCGACAGAGCCCAGTAGAGCCCAGTAGAGCCCGACAGAGCCCGACAGAGCCCGACAGAGCCCGACAGAACCCGACAGAGCCCGACAGAGACCAGTTGAGCCCGACAGAGCCCGACAGAGCCCGACAGAGCCCGACAGGGCCCGACAGGGCCCAGTAGAGACCGACAGAGCCCGACAGAGCCCGACAGAGCCCGACAGAGCCCAGTAGAGCCCGACAGAGCCCGACAGAGCCCGACAGAGCCCGACAGGGCCCGACAGGGCCCGACAGGGCCCAGTAGAGCCCGACAGAGCCCGACAGAGCCCGACAGAGCCTGACAGAGCCCGACAGGGCCCGACAGGGCCCGACAGAGCCCGACAGGGCCCGACAGGGCCCACAAGAGCCCGACAGAGCCCGACAGAGTACAGTAGAGCCCGACAGAGCCCGACAGAGCCCGACAGAGCCCGACAGGGCCCAGTAGAGCCCGACAGAGCCCGACAGAGCCCGACAGAGCCCGACAGGGCCCGACAGGGCCCGACAGGGCCCAGAAGAGCCCGACAGAGCCCGACAGAGCCCGACAGAGCCCGACAGAACCCGACAGAGCCCGACAGAGCCCGACAGGGCCCGACAGGGCCCGACAGAGCCCTACAGAGCCCGACAGGGCCCAGTAGAGCCCGACAGAGCCCGACAGAGCCCAGTAGAGCCCAGGAGAGCCCGACAGAGCCCGACAGAGCCCGACAGAGCCCGACAGAGCCCGACAGAGCCCAGTAGAGCCCGACAGAGCCCGACAGAGCCCGACAGAGCCCGACAGGGCCCAGTAGAGCCCAGTAGAGCCCGACAGAGCCCAGTAGAGCCCGACAGAGCCTGACAGAGCCCTACAGAGCCCGACAGGGCCCGACAGGGCCCGACAGAGCCCGACAGGGCCCGACAGAGCCTGACAGGGCCCGACAGAGCCTGACAGAGCCCGACAGGGCCCAGTAGAGCCCGACAGAGCCCGACAGAGCCCGATAGAGCCCAGTAGAGCCCGGCAGAGCCCGACAGAGCCCGACAGAGCCCGACAGGGCCCGACAGAGCCCGACAGAGCCCGACAGAGCCCGACAGAGCCCGACAGGGCCCGACAGAGCCCGACAGGGCCCGACAGGGCCCAGTAGAGCCCGACAGAGCCGAGAGGGCCGGACAGAGCCCGACAGAGCCCGACAGAGCCCGACAGGGCCCGACAGAGCCCGACAGAGCCCGACAGAGCCCGACAGGGCCCAGTAGAGCCCGACAGAGCCCGACAGAACCCGACAGGGCCCAGTAGAGCCCGACAGAGCCCGACAGAGCCCGACAGAGCCCGACAGGGCCCGACAGAGCCCGACAGAGCCCGACAGAGCCCGACAGGGCCCGACAGAGCCCGACAGAGCCCGACAGAGCCCGACAGGGCCCGACACGGCCCAGTAGAGCCCGACAGAGCCCGACAGGGCCCGACAGAGCCCGACAGAGCCCGACAGGGCCCAGTAGAGCCCGACAGAGAACGACAGAGCCCGACAGGGCCCGACAGGGCCCGACAGAGCCCGACAGGGCCCGACAGAGCCCGACAGAGCCCGACAGAGCCCGATAGGGCCCGACAGAGCCCGACAGAGCCCGACAGGGCCCAGTAGAGCCCGACAGAGCCCGACAGAGCCCGACAGAGCCCGACAGAGCCCAGTAGAGCCCGACAGAGCCCGACAGGGCCCGACAGAGCCCGACAGGGCCCGACAGGGCCCGACAGAGCCCGACAGGGCCCGACAGGGCCCGACAGAGCCCGACAGAGCCCGACAGAGCCCGACAGGGCCCAGTACAGCCCGACAGAGCCCGACAGAGCCCGACAGAGCCCGACAGGGACCGACAGAGCCCGACAGAGCCCGACAGGTCCCGACAGGGCCCGACAGAGCCCGACAGAGCCCGACAGGGCCCGACAGAGCCCGACAGAGCCCGACAGGGCCCAGTAGAGCCCAGTAGAACCCGACAGAGCCCAGTAGAGCCCGACAGAGCCCGACAGAGCCCGACAGAGCCCGACAGGGCCCGATAGAGCCCGACAGAGCCCGACAGGGCCTGACAGAGCCCGACAGGGCCCAGTAGAGCCCGACAGAGCCCGACAAAGCCCGACAGAGCCCGACAGAGCCCAGTACAGCCCGACAGAGCCCGACAGAGCCCGACAGAGCCCGACAGGGACCGACAGAGCCCGACAGAGCCCGACAGAGCCCGACAGGGCCCGACAGACCCCGACAGAGCCCAGTAGAGCCCGACAGAGCCCGTCTGGGCCCGACAGGGCCCAGTAGAGCCCGACAGAGCCCGACAGAGCCCGACAGAGCCCGACAGGGCCCGACAGGGCCCGACAGAGCCCGACAGAGCCCAGTAGAGCCCGACAGAGCCCGACAGGGCCCGACAGGGCCCAGTAGAGCCCGACAGAGCCCGACAGAGCCCGACAGAGCCCGACAGGGCCCGACAGGGCCCGACAGAGCCCGACAGGGCCCGACAGGGCCCGACAGAGCCCAGTAGAGCCCGACAGAGCCCGACAGGGCCCGACAGAGCCCGACAGAGGCCGACAGAGCCCAGTTAGAGCCCGACAGAGCCCGTCAGGGCCCGACAGGGCCCGACAGGGCCCAGTAGAGCCCGACAGAGCCCGACAGAGCCCAGTAGAGCCCAGTAGAGCCCGACAGAGCCCGACAGAGCCCGACAGAGCCCGACAGAGTCGAGTAGAGCCCAGTAGAGCCCGACAGAGCCCGACAGAACCCGACAGAGCCCGACAGAGCCCGACAGAGCCCGACAGGGCCCGACAGAGCCCGACAGAGCCCGACAGGGCCCAGTAGAGCCCGACAGAGCCCGACAGAGCCCAGTAGAGCCCAGTAGAGCCCGACAGAGCCCGACAGAGCCCGACAGAGCCCGACAGAACCCGACAGAGCCCGACAGAGACCAGTTGAGCCCGACAGAGCCCGACAGAGCCCGACAGAGCCCGACAGGGCCCGACAGGGCCCAGTAGAGACCGACAGAGCCCGACAGAGCCCGACAGAGCCCGACAGAGCCCAGTAGAGCCCGACAGAGCCCGACAGAGCCCGACAGAGCCCGACAGGGCCCGACAGGGCCCAGTAGAGCCCGACAGAGCCCGACAGAGCCCGACAGAGCCTGACAGAGCCCGACAGGGCCCGACAGGGCCCGACAGAGCCCGACAGGGCCCGACAGGGCCCACAAGAGCCCGACAGAGCCCGACAGAGTACAGTAGAGCCCGACAGAGCCCGACAGAGCCCGACAGAGCCCGACAGGGCCCAGTAGAGCCCGACAGAGCCCGACAGAGCCCGACAGAGCCCGACAGGGCCCGACAGGGCCCGACAGGGCCCAGAAGAGCCCGACAGAGCCCGACAGAGCCCGACAGAGCCCGACAGAACCCGACAGAGCCCGACAGAGCCCGACAGGGCCCGACAGGGCCCGACAGAGCCCTACAGAGCCCGACAGGGCCCAGTAGAGCCCGACAGAGCCCGACAGAGCCCAGTAGAGCCCAGGAGAGCCCGACAGAGCCCGACAGAGCCCGACAGAGCCCGACAGAGCCCGACAGAGCCCAGTAGAGCCCGACAGAGCCCGACAGAGCCCGACAGAGCCCGACAGGGCCCAGTAGAGCCCAGTAGAGCCCGACAGAGCCCAGTAGAGCCCGACAGAGCCTGACAGAGCCCTACAGAGCCCGACAGGGCCCGACAGGGCCCGACAGAGCCCGACAGGGCCCGACAGAGCCTGACAGGGCCCGACAGAGCCTGACAGAGCCCGACAGGGCCCAGTAGAGCCCGACAGAGCCCGACAGAGCCCGATAGAGCCCAGTAGAGCCCGGCAGAGCCCGACAGAGCCCGACAGAGCCCGACAGGGCCCGACAGAGCCCGACAGAGCCCGACAGAGCCCGACAGGGCCCGACAGGGCCCGACAGAGCCCGACAGAGCCCGACAGGGCCCGACAGGGCCCAGTAGAGCCCGACAGAGCCGAGAGGGCCGGACAGAGCCCGACAGAGCCCGACAGAGCCCGACAGGGCCCGACAGAGCCCGACAGAGCCCGACAGAGCCCGACAGGGCCCAGTAGAGCCCGACAGAGCCCGACAGAACCCGACAGGGCCCAGTAGAGCCCGACAGAGCCCGACAGAGCCCGACAGAGCCCGACAGGGCCCGACAGAGCCCGACAGAGCCCGACAGAGCCCGACAGGGCCCGACAGAGCCCGACAGAGCCCGACAGAGCCCGACAGGGCCCGACACGGCCCAGTAGAGCCCGACAGAGCCCGACAGAGCCCGACAGAGCCCGACAGAGCCCGACAGGGCCCAGTAGAGCCCGACAGAGAACGACAGAGCCCGACAGGGCCCGACAGGGCCCGACAGAGCCCGACAGGGCCCGACAGAGCCCGACAGAGCCCGACAGAGCCCGATAGGGCCCGACAGAGCCCGACAGAGCCCGACAGGGCCCAGTAGAGCCCGACAGAGCCCGACAGAGCCCGACAGAGCCCGACAGAGCCCAGTAGAGCCCGACAGAGCCCGACAGAGCCCGACAGGGCCCGACAGAGCCCGACAGGGCCCGACAGGGCCCGACAGAGCCCGACAGGGCCCAGTAGAGCCCGACAGAGCCCGACAGAGCCCGACAGAGCCCAGTAGAGCCCGACAGAGCCCGACAGGGCCCGACAGGGCCCGACAGGGCCCAGTAGAGCCCGACAGAGCCCGACAGAGCCCAGTAGAGCCCAGTAGAGCCCGACAGAGCCCGACAGAGCCCGACAGAGCCCGACAGGGCCCGACAGGGCCCGACAGAGCCCGACAGGGCCCGACAGAGCCCGACAGAGCCCGACAGGGCCCGACAGAGCCCGACAGAGCCCGACAGGGCCCAGTAGAGCCCGACAGAGCCCGACAGAGCCCGACAGAGCCCGACAGAGCCCGACAGAGACCAGTAGAGCCCGACAGAGCCCGACAGAGCCCGACAGAGCCCGACAGGGCCCGACAGGGCCCGACAGAGCCCGACAGGGCCCAGTAGAGCCCGACAGAGCCCGACAGAGCCCGACAGAGCCCAGTAGAGCCCGACAGAGCCCGACAGGGCCCGACAGGGCCCGACAGGGCCCAGTAGAGCCCGACAGAGCCCGACAGAGCCCAGTAGAGCCCAGTAGATCCCGACAGAGCCCGACAGAACCCGACAGAGCCCGACAGGGCCCGACAGGGCCCGACAGGGCCCGACAGGGCCCGATAGAGCCCGACAGGGCCCGACAGGGCACGACAGAGCCCGACAGAGCCCGACAGAGCCCGACAGAGCCCGACAGGGCCCGACAGAGCCCGACAGGGCCCGACAGGGCCCGACAGGGCCCAGTAGAGCCCGACAGAGCCCGACAGGGACCGACAGGGACCGACAGGGTCCGACAGGGCCCGACAGAGCCCGACAGGGCCCGACAGAGCCCGACAGAGCCCGACAGAGCCCGACAGGGCCCGACAGAGCCTGACAGAGCCCGACAGGGCCCAGTAGAGCCCGACAGAGCCCGACAGAGCCCGACAGAGCCCGACAGGGCCCGACAGGGCCCGACAGAGCCCAGTAGAGCCCGACAGAGCCCGACAGAGCCCGACAGAGCCCGACAGGGCCCGACAGGGCCCAGTAGAGCCCGACAGAGCCCGACAGAGCCCGACAGAGCCCGACAGGGCCCGACAGAGCCCGACAGAGCCCGACAGGGCCCGACAGGGCCCAGTAGAGCCCGACAGAGCCCGACAGAGCCCGACAGAACCCGTCAGAGCCCGACAGAGTCCGACAGGTCCCAGTAGAGCCCGACAGAGCCCGACAGAGCCCGACAGAGCCCGACAGGGCCCGACAGGGCCCGACAGAGCCCGACAGAGCCCGACAGGGCCCAGTAGAGCCCGACAGAGCCGAGAGGGCCGGACAGAGCCCGACAGAGCCCGACAGGGCCCGACAGAGCCCAACAGAGCCCGACAGAGCCCGACAGGGCCCAGTAGAGCCCGACAGAGCCCGACAGAGCCCGACAGAACCCGACAGGGCCCAGTAGAACCCGACAGAGCCCGACAGAGCCCGACAGGGCCCGACAGAGCCCGACAGAGCCCGACAGAGCCCGACAGGGCCCGACAGAGCCCGACAGAGCCCGACAGGGCCCGACAGGGCCCAGTAGAGCCCGACAGAGCCCGACAGGGCCCGACAGAGCCCGACAGAGCCCGACAGGGCCCAGTAGAGCCCGACAGAGCCCGACAGAGCCCGACAGAGCCCGACAGGGCCCGACAGAGCCCGACAGGGCCCGACAGAGCCCGACAGAGCCCGACAGGGCCCAGTAGAGCCCGACAGAGCCCGACAGAACCCGACAGGGCCCAGTAGAGCCCGACAGAGCCCGACAGGGCCCGACAGAGCCCGACAGAGCCCGACAGAGCCCGACAGGGCCCGACAGAGCCCGACAGAGCCCGACAGAGCCCGACAGGGCCCGACAGGGCCCAGTAGAGCCCGACAGAGCCCGACAGGGCCCGACAGAGCCCGACAGAGCCCGACAGGGCCCAGTAGAGCCCGACAGAGCCCGACAGAGCCCGACAGAGCCCGACAGGGCCCGACAGGGCCCGACAGAGCCCGACAGGGCCCGACAGAGCCCGACAGAGCCCGATAGGGCCCGACAGAGCCCGACAGAGCCCGACAGGGCCCAGTAGAGCCCGACAGAGCCCGACAGAGCCCGACAGAGCCCAGTAGAGCCCGACAGAGCCCGACAGAGCCCGACAGGGCCCGACAGGGCCCGACAGGGCCTGACAGGGCCCGACAGAGCCCGACAGGGCCCAGTAGATCCCGACAGAGCCCGACAGAGCCCGACAGAGCCCGACAGAGCCCAGTAGAGCCCGACAGGGCCCGACAGGGCCCGACAGGGCCCAGTAGAGCCCGACAGGGCCCGACAGAGCCCAGTAGAGCCCAGTAGAGCCCAACAGAGCCCGACAGAGCCCGACAGAACCCGACAGAGCCCGACAGGGCCCGACAGGGCCCGACAGAGCCCGACAGGGCCCGACAGAGCCCGACAGAGCCCGACAGAGCCCGACAGGGCCCGACAGAGCCCGACAGAGCCCGACAGGGCCCAGTAGAGCCCGACAGAGCCCGACAGAGCCCGACAGAGCCCGACAGAGCCCGACAGAGCCCAGTAGAGCCCGACAGAGCCCGACAGAGCCCGACAGAGCCCGACAGGGCCCGACAGAGCCCGACAGGGCCCGACAGGGCCCGACAGAGCCCGACAGGGCCCAGTAGAGCCCGACAGAGCCCGACAGAGGCCGACAGAGCCCAGTAGAGCCCGACAGAGCCCGACAGGGCCCGACAGGGCCCGACAGGGCCCAGTAGAGCCCGACAGAGCCCGACAGAGCCCAGTAGAGCCCAGTAGAGCCCGACAGAGCCCGACAGAACCCGACAGAGCCCGACAGGGCCCGACAGAGCCCGACAGGGCCCGACAGGGCCCGACAGGACCCGACAGAGCCCGACAGAGCCCGACAGGGCACGACAGAGCCCGACAGAGCCTGACAGAGCCCGACAGGGCCCGACAGAGCCCGACAGAGCCCGACAGGGCGCGACAGAGCCCGACAGGGCCCAGTAGAGCCCGACAGAGCCCGACAGGGACCGACAGGGACCGACAGGGCCCAGTAGAGCCCGACAGAGCCCAGTAGAGCCCAGTAGAGCCCGACAGAGCCCGACAGAGCCCGACAGAGCCCGACAGGGCCCGACAGGGCCCGGCAGGGCCCAGTAGAGCCCGACAGAGCCCGACAGGGCCCGACAGAGCCCGACAGAGCCCGACAGGGCCCGACAGAGCCCGACAGAGCCCGACAGGGCCCGACAGGGCCCGACAGAGCCCGACAGGGCCCGACAGAGCCCGACAGAGCCCGACAGAGCCCGACAGGGCCCGGCAGGGCCCAGTAGAGCCCGACAGAGCCCGACAGGGCCCGACAGAGCCCGACAGAGCCCGACAGGGCCCGACAGAGCCCGACAGAGCCCGACAGGGCCCGACAGGGCCCGACAGAGCCCGACAGGGCCCGACAGAGCCCGACAGAGCCCGACAGAGCCCGACAGAGCCCGACAGGGCCCGGCAGGGCCCAGTAGAGCCCGACAGAGCCCGACAGGGCCCGACAGAGCCCGACAGAGCCCGACAGGGCCCGACAGAGCCCGACAGAGCCCGACAGGGCCCGACAGGGCCCGACAGAGCCCGACAGAGCCCGACAGGGCCCGACAGAGCCCGACAGAGCCCGACAGGGCCCGACAGAGCCCGACAGAGCCCGACAGGGCCCCACAGAGCCCGACAGGGCCCAGTAGAGCCCGACAGAGCCCGACAGAGCCTGACAGAGCCCGACAGAGCCCAGTAGAGCCCGACAGAGCCCGACAGAGCCCGACAGGGCCCGACAGGGCCCGACAGAGCCCGACAGAGCCCGACTAGAGCCCAGTAGAGCCCGACAGAGCCCGACAGAGCCCGACAGGGCCCGACATGGCCCGACAGAGCCCAGTAGAGCCCGACAGAGCCCGACAGAGCCCGACAGGGCCCGACAGGGCCCGACAGAACCCGACAGAGCCCGACAGGGCCCGAAAGGGCCCGACAGAGCCCAGTAGAGCCCGACAGAGTCCGACAGAGCCCGACAGAGCCCGACAGAGCCCGACAGGGCCCGACAGAGCCCGACAGAGCCCGACAGGGCCCGACAGGGCCCGACAGAGCCCGACAGGGCCCGACAGGGCCCGACAGGGCCCGATAGAGCCCGACAGGGCCCGACAGGGCACGACAGAGCCCGACAGAGCCCGACAGAGCCCGACAGAGCCCGACAGGGCCCGACAGAGCCCGACAGGGCCCGACAGGGCCCGACAGGGCCCAGTAGAGCCCGACAGAGCCCGACAGGGACCGACAGGGACCGACAGGGCCCGACAGGGCCCGACAGAGCCCGACAGGGCCCGACAGAGCCCGACAGAGCCCGACAGAGCCCGACAGGGCCCGACAGAGCCTGACAGAGCCCGACAGGGCCCAGTAGAGCCCGACAGAGCCCGACAGAGCCCGACAGAGCCCGACAGGGCCCGACAGGGCCCGACAGAGCCCAGTAGAGCCCGACAGAGCCCGACAGAGCCCGACAGAGCCCGACAGAGCCCGACAGGGCCCAGTAGAGCCCGACAGAGCCCGACAGAGCCCGACAGAGCCCGACAGGGCCCGACAGAGCCCGACAGAGCCCGACAGGGCCCGACAGGGCCCAGTAGAGCCCGACAGAGCCCGACAGAGCCCGACAGAACCCGTCAGAGCCCGACAGAGTCCGACAGGTCCCAGTAGAGCCCGACAGAGCCCGACAGAGCCCGACAGAGCCCGACAGGGCCCGACAGGGCCCGACAGAGCCCGACAGAGCCCGACAGGGCCCAGTAGAGCCCGACAGAGCCGAGAGGGCCGGACAGAGCCCGACAGAGCCCGACAGGGCCCGACAGAGCCCAACAGAGCCCGACAGAGCCCGACAGGGCCCAGTAGAGCCCGACAGAGCCCGACAGAGCCCGACAGAACCCGACAGGGCCCAGTAGAACCCGACAGAGCCCGACAGAGCCCGACAGGGCCCGACAGAGCCCGACAGAGCCCGACAGAGCCCGACAGGGCCCGACAGAGCCCGACAGAGCCCGACAGGGCCCGACAGGGCCCAGTAGAGCCCGACAGAGCCCGACAGGGCCCGACAGAGCCCGACAGAGCCCGACAGGGCCCAGTAGAGCCCGACAGAGCCCGACAGAGCCCGACAGAGCCCGACAGGGCCCGACAGAGCCCGACAGGGCCCGACAGAGCCCGACAGAGCCCGACAGGGCCCAGTAGAGCCCGACAGAGCCCGACAGAACCCGACAGGGCCCAGTAGAGCCCGACAGAGCCCGACAGGGCCCGACAGAGCCCGACAGAGCCCGACAGAGCCCGACAGGGCCCGACAGAGCCCGACAGAGCCCGACAGAGCCCGACAGGGCCCGACAGGGCCCAGTAGAGCCCGACAGAGCCCGACAGGGCCCGACAGAGCCCGACAGAGCCCGACAGGGCCCAGTAGAGCCCGACAGAGCCCGACAGAGCCCGACAGAGCCCGACAGGGCCCGACAGGGCCCGACAGAGCCCGACAGGGCCCGACAGAGCCCGACAGAGCCCGATAGGGCCCGACAGAGCCCGACAGAGCCCGACAGGGCCCAGTAGAGCCCGACAGAGCCCGACAGAGCCCGACAGAGCCCAGTAGAGCCCGACAGAGCCCGACAGAGCCCGACAGGGCCCGACAGAGCCCGACAGGGCCTGACAGGGCCCGACAGAGCCCGACAGGGCCCAGTAGATCCCGACAGAGCCCGACAGAGCCCGACAGAGCCCGACAGAGCCCAGTAGAGCCCGACAGGGCCCGACAGGGCCCGACAGGGCCCAGTAGAGCCCGACAGGGCCCGACAGAGCCCAGTAGAGCCCAGTAGAGCCCAACAGAGCCCGACAGAGCCCGACAGAACCCGACAGAGCCCGACAGGGCCCGACAGGGCCCGACAGAGCCCGACAGGGCCCGACAGGGCCCGACAGAGCCCGACAGGGCCCGACAGAGCCCGACAGAGCCCGACAGAGCCCGACAGGGCCCGACAGAGCCCGACAGAGCCCGACAGGGCCCAGTAGAGCCCGACAGAGCCCGACAGAGCCCGACAGAGCCTGACAGAGCCCGACAGAGCCCGACAGAGCCCAGTAGAGCCCGACAGAGCCCGACAGAGCCCGACAGAGCCCGACAGGGCCCGACAGAGCCCGACAGGGCCCGACAGGGCCCGACAGAGCCCGACAGGGCCCAGTAGAGCCCGACAGAGCCCGACAGAGGCCGACAGAGCCCAGTAGAGCCCGACAGAGCCCGACAGGGCCCGACAGGGCCCGACAGGGCCCAGTAGAGCCCGACAGAGCCCGACAGAGCCCAGTAGAGCCCAGTAGAGCCCGACAGAGCCCGACAGAACCCGACAGAGCCCGACAGGGCCCGACAGAGCCCGACAGGGCCCGACAGGGCCCGACAGGACCCGACAGAGCCCGACAGAGCCCGACAGGGCACGACAGAGCCCGACAGAGCCTGACAGAGCCCGACAGGGCCCGACAGAGCCCGACAGAGCCCGACAGGGCGCGACAGAGCCCGACAGGGCCCAGTAGAGCCCGACAGAGCCCGACAGGGACCGACAGGGACCGACAGGGCCCAGTAGAGCCCGACAGAGCCCAGTAGAGCCCAGTAGAGCCCGACAGAGCCCGACAGAGCCCGACAGGGCCCGACAGGGCCCGGCAGGGCCCAGTAGAGCCCGACAGAGCCCGACAGGGCCCGACAGAGCCCGACAGAGCCCGACAGGTCCCGACAGAGCCCGACAGAGCCCGACAGGGCCCGACAGGGCCCGACAGAGCCCGACAGGGCCCGACAGAGCCCGACAGAGCCCGACAGAGCCCGACAGAGCCCGACAGGGCCCGGCAGGGCCCAGTAGAGCCCGACAGAGCCCGACAGGGCCCGACAGAGCCCGACAGAGCCCGACAGGGCCCGACAGAGCCCGACAGAGCCCGACAGGGCCCGACAGGGCCCGACAGGGCCCGACAGAGCCCGACAGGGCCCGACAGAGCCCGACAGAGCCCGACAGAGCCCGACAGAGCCCGACAGGGCCCGACAGGGCCCAGTAGAGCCCGACAGAGCCCGACAGGGCACGACAGAGCCCGACAGAGCCCGACAGGGCCCGACAGAGCCCGACAGATCCCGACAGGGCCCGACAGGGCCCGACAGAGCCCGACAGGGCCCGACAGAGCCCGACAGAGCCCGACAGAGCCCGACAGGGCCCGACAGAGCCCGACAGAGCCCGACAGGGCCCCACAGAGCCCGACAGGGCCCAGTAGAGCCCGACAGAGCCCGACAGAGCCTGACAGAGCCCGACAGAGCCCAGTAGAGCCCGACAGAGCCCGACAGAGCCCGACAGGGCCCGACAGGGCCCGACAGAGCCCGACAGAGCCCGACAGAGCCCGACTAGAGCCCAGTAGAGCCCGACAGAGCCCGACAGAGCCCGACAGGGCCCGACATGGCCCGACAGAGCCCAGTAGAGCCCGACAGAGCCCGACAGAGCCCGACAGGGCCCGACAGGGCCCGACAGAACCCGACAGAGCCCGACAGGGCCCGAAAGGGCCCGACAGAGCCCAGTAGAGCCCGACAGAGTCCGACAGAGCCCGACAGAGCCCGACAGAGCCCGACAGGGCCCGACAGAGCCCGACAGAGCCCGACAGGGCCCGACAGGGCCCGACAGAGCCCGACAGGGCCCGACAGGGCACGACAGAGCCCGACAGAGCCCGACAGGGCCCGACAGAGCCCGACAGAGCCCGACAGAACCCGACAGAGCCCGACAGAGCCCAGTAGAGCCCAGTAGAGCCCGACAGAGCCCGACAGAGCCCGACAGAGCCCGACAGGGCCCGACAGGGCCCAGTAGAGCCCGACAGAGCCCGACAGAGCCCGACAGAGCCCGACAGGGCCCTACAGGGCCCAGTAGAGCCCGACAGAGCCCGACAGGGCCCGACAGGGCCCAGTAGAGCCCGACAGGGCCCAGTAGAGCCCGACAGAGCCCGACAGAGCCCGACAGAGCCCGACAGGGCCCGACAGGGCCCGACAGGGCCCAGTAGAGCCCGACAGGGCCCGACAGAGCCCGACAGAGCCCGACAGGGCCCGACAGGGCCCAGTAGAGCCCGACAGAGCCCGACAGGGCCCGACAGAGCCCGACAGAGCCTGACAGGGCCCGACAGAGCCCGACAGAGCCCGACAGAGCCCGACAGGGCCCAGTAGAGCCCGACAGAGCCCGACAGAGCCCAGTAGAGCCCGATAGAGCCCGTCAGGGCCCGACAGGGCCCGACAGGGCCCAGTAGAGCCCGACAGAGCCCGACAGAGCCCAGTAGAGCCCAGTAGAGCCCGACAGAGCCCGACAGTGCCCGACAGAGCCCGACAGGGCCCGACAGAGCCCAACAGAGCCCGACAGGGCCCGACAGGGCCCAGTAGAGCCCGACAGAGCCCAACAGAGCCCGACAGAGCCCGACAGAGCCCGACAGGGCTTGACAGAGCCCGACAGAGCCTGACAGGGCCCGACAGAGCAAGACAGAGCCCGACAGAGCCCGACAGGGCCCAGTAGAGCCCGACAGAGCCCGACAGAGCCCAGTAGAGCCCGACAGAGCCCGTCAGGGCCCGACAGGGCCCGACAGGGCCCAGTCGAGCCCGATAGAGCCCGACAGAGCCCAGTAGAGCCCAGTAGAGCCCGACAGAGCCCGACAGAGCCCGACAGAGCCCGACAGGGCCCGACAGAGCCCGACAGAGCCCGACAGGGCCCGACAGGGCCCGACAGAGCCCGACAGGGCCCGACAGGGCCCAGTAGAGCCCGACAGAACCCGACAGAGCCCGACAGAGCCCGACAGGGCCTGACAGGGCCCGACAGAGCCCGACAGGGCCCGACAGGGCCCGACAGAGCCCAGTAGAGCCCGACAGAGCCCGACAGAGCCCGACAGAGCCCGACAGAACCCGACAGAGCCCGACAGAGCCCAGTACAGCCCGACAGAGCCTGACAGAGCCCGACAGAGCCCGACAGAACCCGACAGAGCCCGACAGAGCCCGACAGGGCCCAGAAGAGCCCGAGAGAGCCCGAAAGAGCCCGACAGAGCCCGACAGAACCCGACAGAGCCCGACAGAGCCCGACAGGGCCCGACAGGGCCCGACAGAGCCCGACAGAGCCCAGTAGAGCCCAGTAGAGCCCGACAGAGCCCGACAGAGCCCGACAGGGCCCGACAGGGCCCGACAGGGCCCAGTAGAGCCCGACAGAGCCCGACAGGGCCCGACAGAGCCCGACAGAGCCCGACAGGGCCCAGAAGTGCCCGACAGAGCCCGACAGGGCCCGACAGGGCCCGACAGAGCCCGACAGGGCCCGACAGGGCCCAGTAGAGCCCGACAGAACCCGACAGAGCCCGACAGGGCCTGACAGGGCCCGACAGAGCCCGACAGGGCCCGACAGGGCCCGACAGAGCCCAGTAGAGCCCGACAGAGCCCGACAGAGCCCGACAGAGCCCGACAGAACCCGACAGAGCCCGACAGAGCCCAGTACAGCCCGACAGAGCCTGACAGAGCCCGACAGAGCCCGACAGAACCCGACAGAGCCCGACAGAGCCCGACAGGGCCCAGAAGAGCCCGAGAGAGCCCGAAAGAGCCCGACAGAGCCCGACAGAACCCGACAGAGCCCGACAGAGCCCGACAGGGCCCGACAGGGCCCGACAGAGCCCGACAGAGCCCAGTAGAGCCCAGTAGAGCCCGACAGAGCCCGACAGAGCCCGACAGGGCCCGACAGGGCCCGACAGGGCCCAGTAGAGCCCGACAGAGCCCGACAGGGCCCGACAGAGCCCGACAGAGCCCGACAGGGCCCAGAAGTGCCCGACAGAGCCCGACAGAGCCCGACAGAGCCCGACAGAACCCGACAGAGCCCGACAGAGCCCGACAGGGCCCGACAGGGCCCGACAGGGCCCGACAGAGCCCAGTAGAGCCCGACAGGGCCCGACAGGGCCCGACAGGGCCCAGTAGAGCCCGACAGAGCCCGACAGAGCCCGACAGAGCCCGACAGGGCCCGACAGGGCCCAGTAGAGCCCGACAGAGCCCGACAGAGCCCGACAGAGCCCAGTAGAGCCCAGTAGAGCCCGACAGAGCCCGACACAGCCCGACAGAGCCCGACAGAGCCCGACAGGGCCCGACAGAGCCCGACAGAGCCCGACAGGGCCCGACAGGGCCCAGTAGAGCCCGACAGAGCCCGACAGGGCCCGACAGAGCCCGACAGAGCCTGACAGGGCCCGACAGAGCCCGACAGAGCCCGACAGAGCCCAGTAGAGCCCGACAGAGCCCGACAGAGCCCAGTAGAGCCCGACAGAGCCCGTCAGGGCCCGACAGGGCCCGACAGGGCCCAGTAGAGCCCGACAGAGCCCGACAGAGCCCAGTAGAGCCCAGTAGAGCCCGACAGAGCCCGACAGAGCCCGACAGAGCCCGACAGGGCCCGACAGGGCCCAGTAGAGCCCGACAGAGCCCGACAGAGCCCGACAGAGCCCAGTAGAGCCCAGTAGAGCCCGACAGAGCCCGACAGAGCCCGACAGAGCCCGACAGGGTCCGACAGGGCCCGACAGGGCCCGACAGGGCCCAGTAGGGCCCGACAGAGCCCGACAGAGCCCGACAGAGCCCGACAGAGCCCGACAGGGCCCGACAGAGCCCGACAGGGCCCGACAGGGCCCGACAGAGCCCAGTAGAGCCCGACAGAGCCCGACAGAGCCCGACAGAGCCCGACAGAGCCCAGTAGAGCCCGACAGAGCCCGACAGAGCCCGACAGAGCCCGACAGGGCCCGACAGGGCCCGACAGGGCCCAGTAGAGCCCGACAGAGCCCGACAGAGCCCGACAGAGCCCGACAGGGCCCGACAGGGCCCAGAAGAGCCCGACAGAGCCCGACAGAGCCCGACAGAGCCCGACAGAACCCGACAGAGCCCGACAGAGCCCGACAGAGCCTGACAGGGCCCGACAGGGCCCGACAGGGCCCGACAGAGCCCGACAGGGCCCAGTAGAGCCCGACAGAGCCCGACAGAGCCCAGAAGAGCCCAGTAGAGCCCGACAGAGCCCGACAGAGCCCGACAGAACCCGACAGAGCCCGACAGAGACCAGTTGAGCCCGACAGAGCCCGACAGAGCCCGACAGAGCCCGACAGGGCCCGACAGGGCCCAGTAGAGCCCGACAGAGGCCGACAGAGCCCGACAGAGCCCAGTAGAGCCCGACAGAGCCCGACAGAGCCCGACAGAGCCCGACAGGGCCCGACAGAGCCTGACAGAGTCCGACAGGGCCCGACAGGGCCCGACAGAGCCCAGTAGAGCCCGACAGAGCCCGACAGAGCCCGACAGAGCCCGACAGGGCCCAGTAGAGCCCAGTAGAGCCCGACAGTTCCCAGTAGAGCCCGACAGAGCCCGACAGAGCCCGACAGAGCCCAGTAGAGCCCAGTAGAGCCCGACAGAGCCCGACACAGCCCGACAGAGCCCGACAGAGCCCGACAGGGCCCGACAGAGCCCGACAGAGCCCGACAGGGCCCGATAGGGCCCGACAGAGCCCGACAGAACCCGACAGAGCCCGACAGGGCCCAGTAGAGCCCAGTAGAGCCCGACAGAGCCCGACAGAGCCCGACAGGGCCCGACAGGGCCCGACAGGGCCCGACAGGGCCCAGTAGAGCCCGACAGAGCCCGACAGAACCCGTCAGAGCCCGACAGAGCCCGACAGAGCCCGACAGAGCCCGACAGAGTCCGACAGAGTCCGACAGGGCCCAGTAGAGCCCGACAGAGCCCGACAGAGCCCGACAGAGCCCGACAGGGCCCGACAGGGCCCGACAGAGCCCGACAGGGCCCGACAGGGCCCGACAGAGCCCAGTAGAGCCCGACAGAGCCCGAGAGGGCCCGACAGAGCCCGACAGAGCCCGACAGAGCCCGACAGGGCCCGACAGAGCCCGACAGAGCCCGACAGGGCCCAGTAGAGCCCGACAGAGCCCGACAGAGCCCGACAGAACCCGACAGGGCCCAGTAGAGCCCGACAGAGCCCGACAGAGCCCGACAGAGCCCGACAGGGCCCGACAGAGACCGACAGAGCCCGACAGAGCCCGACAGGGCCCAGTAGAGCCCGACAGAGCCCGACAGAGCCCGACAGAGCCCGACAGGGCCCGACAGAGCCCGACAGAGCCCAGTAGAGCCCGACAGAGCCCGACAGGGCCCGACACAGACCGACAGAGCCCGACAGAGCCCGACAGAGCCCGACAGGGCCCAGTAGAGCCTGACAGAGCCCGACAGAGCCCGACAGAGCCCGACAGGGCCCGACAGAGCCCGACAGAGCCCGACAGGGCCCGACAGAGCCCGACAGGGCCCGACAGAGCCCGACAGAGCCCGACAGAGCCCGACAGGGCCCGACAGAGCCCGACAGAGCCCGACAGGGCCCAGTAGAGCCCGACAGAGCCCGACAGAGCCCGACAGAGCCCGACAGAGCCCAGTAGAGCCCGACAGAGCCCGACAGAGCCCGACAGAGCCCGACAGGGCCCGACAGAGCCCGACAGGGCCCGATAGGGCCCGACAGAGCCCGACAGAGCCCGACAGGGCCCGACAGAGCCCGACAGGGCCCAGTAGAGCCCGACAGAGCCCGACAGAGCCCGACAGGGCCCGACAGGGCCCGACAGGGCCCAGTAGAGCCCGACAGAGCCCGACAGAGCCCAGTATAGCCCAGTAGAGCCCGACAGAGCCCGACAGAGCCCGACAGAGCCCGACAGGGCCCGACATAGCCCGACAGAGCCCGACAGGGCCCGACAGGGCCCGACAGAGCCCGACAGGGCCCAGTAGAGCCCGAAAGAGCCCGACAGAGCCCAGTAGAGCCCAGTAGAGCCCGACAGGGCCCGACAGGGCCCGACAGGGCCCAGTAGAGCCCGACAGAGCCCGACAGAGCCTGACAGAGCCCGACAGGGCCCGACAGGGCCCGACAGAGCCCGACAGGGCCCAGTAGTGCCCGACAGAGCCCGACAGAGCCCGACAGAGCCCGACAGGGCCCGACAGAGCCCGACAGGGCCCGACAGGGCCCGACAGGGCCCAGTAGAGCCCGATAGAGCCCGACAGAGCCCGACAGGGCCCGACAGAGCCCGACAGGGCCCGACCGGGCCCGACAGGGCCCGACAGAGCCCGACAGGGCCCGACAGAGCCCGACAGAGCCCGACAGGGCCCGACAGAGCCCGACAGAGCCCGACAGAGCCCGACAGAGCCCGACAGGGCCCGACAGGGCCCAGTAGAGCCCGACAGAGCCCAGTAGACCCCAGTAGAGCCCGACAGAGCCCGACAGAGCCCGACAGAGCCCGACAGGGCCCGACAGGGCCCAGTAGAGCCCGACAGAGCCCGACAGGGCCCGACAGAGCCCGACAGAGCCCGACAGGGCCCGACAGGGCCCGACAGAGCCCGACAGGGCCCAGTAGAGCCCGACAGAGCCCGACAGAGCCCGACAGAGCCCGACAGGGCCCGACAGAGCCCGACAGAGCCCGACAGAGCCCGACAGGGCCCGACAGAGCCCAGTAGAGCCCGACAGAGCCCGACAGGGCCCGACAGGGCCCGACAGAGCCCGACAGAGCCCAGTAGAGCCCGACAGAGCCCAGTAGAGCCCGACAGAGCCCGACAGAGCCCGACAGGGCCCGACAGGGCCCGACAGAGCCCGACAGAGCCCGACAGGTCCCGACAGGGCCCGACAGAGCCCAGTAGAGCCCGACAGAGCCCGACAGAGCCCGACAGAGCCCGACAGGGCCCGACAGGGCCCAGTAGAGCCCGACAGAGCCCGACAGAGCCCGACAGAGCCCGACAGGGCCCGACAGAGCCCGACAGAGCCCGACAGGGCCCGACAGAGCCCGACAGAGCCCTACAGGGCCCGACAGGGCCCAGTAGAGCCCGACAGAGCCTGACAGAGCCCGACAGAGCCCGACAGGGCCCGACAGAGCCCGACAGAGCCCGACAGAGCCCGACAGAGCCCGACAGGGCCCGACAGAGCCCCACAGGGCCCGACAGGGCACGTCAGAGCCCGACAGGGCCCGACAGGGCCCAGTAGAGCCCGACAGAGCCCGACAGAGCCCGACAGAGCCCGACAGAGCCCGACAGGGCCCGACAGGGCCCAGTAGAGCCCGACAGAGCCCGACAGAGCCCGACAGAGCCCAGTAGAGCCCAGTAGAGCCCGACAGAGCCCGACAGAGCCCGACAGAGCCCGACAGAGCCCGACAGGGCCCGACAGAGCCCGACAGAGCCCGACAGGGCCCGACAGAGCCCGACAGAGCCCGACAGAGCCCGACAGGGCCCAGTACAGCCCGACAGAGCCCGACAGAGCCCGACAGAGCCCGACAGGGACCGACAGAGCCCGACAGAGCCCGACAGGTCCCGACAGGGCCCGACAGAGCCCGACAGAGCCCGACAGGGCCCGACAGAGCCCGACAGAGCCCGACAGGGCCCAGTAGAGCCCAGTAGAACCCGACAGAGCCCAGTAGAGCCCGACAGAGCCCGACAGAGCCCGACAGAGCCCGACAGGGCCCGATAGAGCCCGACAGAGCCCGACAGGGCCTGACAGAGCCCGACAGGGCCCAGTAGAGCCCGACAGAGCCCGACAAAGCCCGACAGAGCCCGACAGAGCCCAGTACAGCCCGACAGAGCCCGACAGAGCCCGACAGAGCCCGACAGGGACCGACAGAGCCCGACAGAGCCCGACAGAGCCCGACAGGGCCCGACAGACCCCGACAGAGCCCAGTAGAGCCCGACAGAGCCCGTCTGGGCCCGACAGGGCCCAGTAGAGCCCGACAGAGCCCGACAGAGCCCGACAGAGCCCGACAGGGCCCGACAGGGCCCGACAGAGCCCGACAGAGCCCAGTAGAGCCCGACAGAGCCCGACAGGGCCCGACAGGGCCCAGTAGAGCCCGACAGAGCCCGACAGAGCCCGACAGAGCCCGACAGAGCCCGACAGGGCCCGACAGGGCCCGACAGAGCCCGACAGGGCCCGACAGGGCCCGACAGAGCCCAGTAGAGCCCGACAGAGCCCGACAGGGCCCGACAGAGCCCGACAGAGGCCGACAGAGCCCAGTAGAGCCCGACAGAGCCCGTCAGGGCCCGACAGGGCCCGACAGGGCCCAGTAGAGCCCGACAGAGCCCGACAGAGCCCAGTAGAGCCCAGTAGAGCCCGACAGAGCCCGACAGAGCCCGACAGAGCCCGACAGGGCCCGACAGAGCCCGACAGAGCCCGACAGAGTCGAGTAGAGCCCAGTAGAGCCCGACAGAGCCCGACAGAACCCGACAGAGCCCGACAGAGCCCGACAGAGCCCGACAGGGCCCGACAGAGCCCGACAGAGCCCGACAGGGCCCAGTAGAGCCCGACAGAGCCCGACAGAGCCCAGTAGAGCCCAGTAGAGCCCGACAGAGCCCGACAGAGCCCGACAGAGCCCGACAGAACCCGACAGAGCCCGACAGAGACCAGTGAGCCCGACAGAGCCCGACAGAGCCCGACAGAGCCCGACAGGGCCCGACAGGGCCCAGTAGAGACCGACAGAGCCCGACAGAGCCCGACAGAGCCCGACAGAGCCCAGTAGAGCCCGACAGAGCCCGACAGAGCCCGACAGAGCCCGACAGGGCCCGACAGGGCCCGACAGGGCCCAGTAGAGCCCGACAGAGCCCGACAGAGCCCGACAGAGCCTGACAGAGCCCGACAGGGCCCGACAGGGCCCGACAGAGCCCGACAGGGCCCGACAGGGCCCACAAGAGCCCGACAGAGCCCGACAGAGTACAGTAGAGCCCGACAGAGCCCGACAGAGCCCGACAGAGCCCGACAGGGCCCAGTAGAGCCCGACAGAGCCCGACAGAGCCCGACAGAGCCCGACAGGGCCCGACAGGGCCCGACAGGGCCCAGAAGAGCCCGACAGAGCCCGACAGAGCCCGACAGGGCCCGACAGAACCCGACAGAGCCCGACAGAGCCCGACAGGGCCCGACAGGGCCCGACAGAGCCCTACAGAGCCCGACAGGGCCCAGTAGAGCCCGACAGAGCCCGACAGAGCCCAGTAGAGCCCAGGAGAGCCCGACAGAGCCCGACAGAGCCCGACAGAGCCCGACAGAGCCCGACAGAGCCCAGTAGAGCCCGACAGAGCCCGACAGAGCCCGACAGAGCCCGACAGGGCCCAGTAGAGCCCAGTAGAGCCCGACAGAGCCCAGTAGAGCCCGACAGAGCCTGACAGAGCCCTACAGAGCCCGACAGGGCCCGACAGGGCCCGACAGAGCCCGACAGGGCCCGACAGAGCCTGACAGGGCCCGACAGAGCCTGACAGAGCCCGACAGGGCCCAGTAGAGCCCGACAGAGCCCGACAGAGCCCGATAGAGCCCAGTAGAGCCCGGCAGAGCCCGACAGAGCCCGACAGAGCCCGACAGGGCCCGACAGAGCCCGACAGAGCCCGACAGAGCCCGACAGGGCCCGACAGGGCCCGACAGAGCCCGACAGAGCCCGACAGGGCCCGACAGGGCCCAGTAGAGCCCGACAGAGCCGAGAGGGCCGGACAGAGCCCGACAGAGCCCGACAGAGCCCGACAGGGCCCGACAGAGCCCGACAGAGCCCGACAGAGCCCGACAGGGCCCAGTAGAGCCCGACAGAGCCCGACAGAACCCGACAGGGCCCAGTAGAGCCCGACAGAGCCCGACAGAGCCCGACAGAGCCCGACAGGGCCCGACAGAGCCCGACAGAGCCCGACAGAGCCCGACAGGGCCCGACAGAGCCCGACAGAGCCCGACAGAGCCCGACAGGGCCCGACACGGCCCAGTAGAGCCCGACAGAGCCCGACAGGGCCCGACAGAGCCCGACAGAGCCCGACAGGGCCCAGTAGAGCCCGACAGAGAACGACAGAGCCCGACAGGGCCCGACAGGGCCCGACAGAGCCCGACAGGGCCCGACAGAGCCCGACAGAGCCCGACAGAGCCCGATAGGGCCCGACAGAGCCCGACAGAGCCCGACAGGGCCCAGTAGAGCCCGACAGAGCCCGACAGAGCCCGACAGAGCCCGACAGAGCCCAGTAGAGCCCGACAGAGCCCGACAGGGCCCGACAGAGCCCGACAGGGCCCGACAGGGCCCGACAGAGCCCGACAGGGCCCGACAGGGCCCGACAGAGCCGACAGAGCCCGACAGAGCCCGACAGGGCCCAGTACAGCCCGACAGAGCCCGACAGAGCCCGACAGAGCCCGACAGGGACCGACAGAGCCCGACAGAGCCCGACAGGTCCCGACAGGGCCCGACAGAGCCCGACAGAGCCCGACAGGGCCCGACAGAGCCCGACAGAGCCCGACAGGGCCCAGTAGAGCCCAGTAGAACCCGACAGAGCCCAGTAGAGCCCGACAGAGCCCGACAGAGCCCGACAGAGCCCGACAGGGCCCGATAGAGCCCGACAGAGCCCGACAGGGCCTGACAGAGCCCGACAGGGCCCAGTAGAGCCCGACAGAGCCCGACAAAGCCCGACAGAGCCCGACAGAGCCCAGTACAGCCCGACAGAGCCCGACAGAGCCCGACAGAGCCCGACAGGGACCGACAGAGCCCGACAGAGCCCGACAGAGCCCGACAGGGCCCGACAGACCCCGACAGAGCCCAGTAGAGCCCGACAGAGCCCGTCTGGGCCCGACAGGGCCCAGTAGAGCCCGACAGAGCCCGACAGAGCCCGACAGAGCCCGACAGGGCCCGACAGGGCCCGACAGAGCCCGACAGAGCCCAGTAGAGCCCGACAGAGCCCGACAGGGCCCGACAGGGCCCAGTAGAGCCCGACAGAGCCCGACAGAGCCCGACAGAGCCCGACAGGGCCCGACAGGGCCCGACAGAGCCCGACAGGGCCCGACAGGGCCCGACAGAGCCCAGTAGAGCCCGACAGAGCCCGACAGGGCCCGACAGAGCCCGACAGAGGCCGACAGAGCCCAGTTAGAGCCCGACAGAGCCCGTCAGGGCCCGACAGGGCCCGACAGGGCCCAGTAGAGCCCGACAGAGCCCGACAGAGCCCAGTAGAGCCCAGTAGAGCCCGACAGAGCCCGACAGAGCCCGACAGAGCCCGACAGAGTCGAGTAGAGCCCAGTAGAGCCCGACAGAGCCCGACAGAACCCGACAGAGCCCGACAGAGCCCGACAGAGCCCGACAGGGCCCGACAGAGCCCGACAGAGCCCGACAGGGCCCAGTAGAGCCCGACAGAGCCCGACAGAGCCCAGTAGAGCCCAGTAGAGCCCGACAGAGCCCGACAGAGCCCGACAGAGCCCGACAGAACCCGACAGAGCCCGACAGAGACCAGTTGAGCCCGACAGAGCCCGACAGAGCCCGACAGAGCCCGGACAGGGCCCGACAGGGCCCAGTAGAGACCGACAGAGCCCGACAGAGCCCGACAGAGCCCGACAGAGCCCAGTAGAGCCCGACAGAGCCCGACAGAGCCCGACAGAGCCCGACAGGGCCCGACAGGGCCCGACAGGGCCCAGTAGAGCCCGACAGAGCCCGACAGAGCCCGACAGAGCCTGACAGAGCCCGACAGGGCCCGACAGGGCCCGACAGAGCCCGACAGGGCCCGACAGGGCCCACAAGAGCCCGACAGAGCCCGACAGAGTACAGTAGAGCCCGACAGAGCCCGACAGAGCCCGACAGAGCCCGACAGGGCCCAGTAGAGCCCGACAGAGCCCGACAGAGCCCGACAGAGCCCGACAGGGCCCGACAGGGCCCGACAGGGCCCAGAAGAGCCCGACAGAGCCCGACAGAGCCCGACAGAGCCCGACAGAACCCGACAGAGCCCGACAGAGCCCGACAGGGCCCGACAGGGCCCGACAGAGCCCTACAGAGCCCGACAGGGCCCAGTAGAGCCCGACAGAGCCCGACAGAGCCCAGTAGAGCCCAGGAGAGCCCGACAGAGCCCGACAGAGCCCGACAGAGCCCGACAGAGCCCGACAGAGCCCAGTAGAGCCCGACAGAGCCCGACAGAGCCCGACAGAGCCCGACAGGGCCCAGTAGAGCCCAGTAGAGCCCGACAGAGCCCAGTAGAGCCCGACAGAGCCTGACAGAGCCCTACAGAGCCCGACAGGGCCCGACAGGGCCCGACAGAGCCCGACAGGGCCCGACAGAGCCTGACAGGGCCCGACAGAGCCTGACAGAGCCCGACAGGGCCCAGTAGAGCCCGACAGAGCCCGACAGAGCCCGATAGAGCCCAGTAGAGCCCGGCAGAGCCCGACAGAGCCCGACAGAGCCCGACAGGGCCCGACAGAGCCCGACAGAGCCCGACAGAGCCCGACAGGGCCCGACAGGGCCCGACAGAGCCCGACAGAGCCCGACAGGGCCCGACAGGGCCCAGTAGAGCCCGACAGAGCCGAGAGGGCCGGACAGAGCCCGACAGAGCCCGACAGAGCCCGACAGGGCCCGACAGAGCCCGACAGAGCCCGACAGAGCCCGACAGGGCCCAGTAGAGCCCGACAGAGCCCGACAGAACCCGACAGGGCCCAGTAGAGCCCGACAGAGCCCGACAGAGCCCGACAGAGCCCGACAGGGCCCGACAGAGCCCGACAGAGCCCGACAGAGCCCGACAGGGCCCGACAGAGCCCGACAGAGCCCGACAGAGCCCGACAGGGCCCGACACGGCCCAGTAGAGCCCGACAGAGCCCGACAGGGCCCGACAGAGCCCGACAGAGCCCGACAGGGCCCAGTAGAGCCCGACAGAGAACGACAGAGCCCGACAGGGCCCGACAGGGCCCGACAGAGCCCGACAGGGCCCGACAGAGCCCGACAGAGCCCGACAGAGCCCGATAGGGCCCGACAGAGCCCGACAGAGCCCGACAGGGCCCAGTAGAGCCCGACAGAGCCCGACAGAGCCCGACAGAGCCCGACAGAGCCCAGTAGAGCCCGACAGAGCCCGGACAGAGCCCGACAGGGCCCGACAGAGCCCGACAGGGCCCGACAGGGCCCGACAGAGCCCGACAGGGCCCAGTAGAGCCCGACAGAGCCCGACAGAGCCCGACAGAGCCCAGTAGAGCCCGACAGAGCCCGACAGGGCCCGACAGGGCCCGACAGGGCCCAGTAGAGCCCGACAGAGCCCGACAGAGCCCAGTAGAGCCCAGTAGAGCCCGACAGAGCCCGACAGAGCCCGACAGAGCCCAACAGGGCCCGACAGGGCCCGACAGAGCCCGACAGGGCCCGACAGAGCCCGACAGAGCCCGACAGGGCCCGACAGAGCCCGACAGAGCCCGACAGGGCCCAGTAGAGCCCGACAGAGCCCGACAGAGCCCGACAGAGCCCGACAGAGCCCGACAGAGACCAGTAGAGCCCGACAGAGCCCGACAGAGCCCGACAGAGCCCGACAGGGCCCGACAGGGCCCGACAGAGCCCGACAGGGCCCAGTAGAGCCCGACAGAGCCCGACAGGGCCCGACAGGGCCCGACAGGGCCCAGTAGAGCCCGACAGAGCCCGACAGAGCCCAGTAGAGCCCGACAGAGCCCGACAGGGCCCGACAGGGCCCGACAGGGCCCAGTAGAGCCCGACAGAGCCCGACAGAGCCCAGTAGAGCCCAGTAGATCCCGACAGAGCCCGACAGAACCCGACAGAGCCCGACAGGGCCCGACAGGGCCCGACAGGGCCCGACAGGGCCCGATAGAGCCCGACAGGGCCCGACAGGGCACGACAGAGCCCGACAGAGCCCGACAGAGCCCGACAGAGCCCGACAGGGCCCGACAGAGCCCGACAGGGCCCGACAGGGCCCGACAGGGCCCAGTAGAGCCCGACAGAGCCCGACAGGGACCGACAGGGACCGACAGGGTCCGACAGGGCCCGACAGAGCCCGACAGGGCCCGACAGAGCCCGACAGAGCCCGACAGAGCCCGACAGGGCCCGACAGAGCCTGACAGAGCCCGACAGGGCCCAGTAGAGCCCGACAGAGCCCGACAGAGCCCGACAGAGCCCGACAGGGCCCGACAGGGCCCGACAGAGCCCAGTAGAGCCCGACAGAGCCCGACAGAGCCCGACAGAGCCCGACAGAGCCCGACAGGGCCCGACAGGGCCCAGTAGAGCCCGACAGAGCCCGACAGAGCCCGACAGAGCCCGACAGGGCCCGACAGAGCCCGACAGAGCCCGACAGGGCCCGACAGGGCCCAGTAGAGCCCGACAGAGCCCGACAGAGCCCGACAGAACCCGTCAGAGCCCGACAGAGTCCGACAGGTCCCAGTAGAGCCCGACAGAGCCCGACAGAGCCCGACAGAGCCCGACAGGGCCCGACAGGGCCCGACAGAGCCCGACAGAGCCCGACAGGGCCCAGTAGAGCCCGACAGAGCCGAGAGGGCCGGACAGAGCCCGACAGAGCCCGACAGGGCCCGACAGAGCCCAACAGAGCCCGACAGAGCCCGACAGGGCCCAGTAGAGCCCGACAGAGCCCGACAGAGCCCGACAGAACCCGACAGGGCCCAGTAGAACCCGACAGAGCCCGACAGAGCCCGACAGGGCCCGACAGAGCCCGACAGAGCCCGACAGAGCCCGACAGGGCCCGACAGAGCCCGACAGAGCCCGACAGGGCCCGACAGGGCCCAGTAGAGCCCGACAGAGCCCGACAGGGCCCGACAGAGCCCGACAGAGCCCGACAGGGCCCAGTAGAGCCCGACAGAGCCCGACAGAGCCCGACAGAGCCCGACAGGGCCCGACAGAGCCCGACAGGGCCCGACAGAGCCCGACAGAGCCCGACAGGGCCCAGTAGAGCCCGACAGAGCCCGACAGAACCCGACAGGGCCCAGTAGAGCCCGACAGAGCCCGACAGGGCCCGACAGAGCCCGACAGAGCCCGACAGAGCCCGACAGGGCCCGACAGAGCCCGACAGAGCCCGACAGAGCCCGACAGGGCCCGACAGGGCCCAGTAGAGCCCGACAGAGCCCGACAGGGCCCGACAGAGCCCGACAGAGCCCGACAGGGCCCAGTAGAGCCCGACAGAGCCCGACAGAGCCCGACAGAGCCCGACAGGGCCCGACAGGGCCCGACAGAGCCCGACAGGGCCCGACAGAGCCCGACAGAGCCCGATAGGGCCCGACAGAGCCCGACAGAGCCCGACAGGGCCCAGTAGAGCCCGACAGAGCCCGACAGAGCCCGACAGAGCCCAGTAGAGCCCGACAGAGCCCGACAGAGCCCGACAGGGCCCGACAGGGCCCGACAGGGCCTGACAGGGCCCGACAGAGCCCGACAGGGCCCAGTAGATCCCGACAGAGCCCGACAGAGCCCGACAGAGCCCGACAGAGCCCAGTAGAGCCCGACAGGGCCCGACAGGGCCCGACAGGGCCCAGTAGAGCCCGACAGGGCCCGACAGAGCCCAGTAGAGCCCAGTAGAGCCCAACAGAGCCCGACAGAGCCCGACAGAACCCGACAGAGCCCGACAGGGCCCGACAGGGCCCGACAGAGCCCGACAGGGCCCGACAGAGCCCGACAGAGCCCGACAGAGCCCGACAGGGCCCGACAGAGCCCGACAGAGCCCGACAGGGCCCAGTAGAGCCCGACAGAGCCCGACAGAGCCCGACAGAGCCCGACAGAGCCCGACAGAGCCCAGTAGAGCCCGACAGAGCCCGACAGAGCCCGACAGAGCCCGACAGGGCCCGACAGAGCCCGACAGGGCCCGACAGGGCCCGACAGAGCCCGACAGGGCCCAGTAGAGCCCGACAGAGCCCGACAGAGGCCGACAGAGCCCAGTAGAGCCCGACAGAGCCCGACAGGGCCCGACAGGGCCCGACAGGGCCCAGTAGAGCCCGACAGAGCCCGACAGAGCCCAGTAGAGCCCAGTAGAGCCCGACAGAGCCCGACAGAACCCGACAGAGCCCGACAGGGCCCGACAGAGCCCGACAGGGCCCGACAGGGCCCGACAGGACCCGACAGAGCCCGACAGAGCCCGACAGGGCACGACAGAGCCCGACAGAGCCTGACAGAGCCCGACAGGGCCCGACAGAGCCCGACAGAGCCCGACAGGGCGCGACAGAGCCCGACAGGGCCCAGTAGAGCCCGACAGAGCCCGACAGGGACCGACAGGGACCGACAGGGCCCAGTAGAGCCCGACAGAGCCCAGTAGAGCCCAGTAGAGCCCGACAGAGCCCGACAGAGCCCGACAGAGCCCGACAGGGCCCGACAGGGCCCGGCAGGGCCCAGTAGAGCCCGACAGAGCCCGACAGGGCCCGACAGAGCCCGACAGAGCCCGACAGGGCCCGACAGAGCCCGACAGAGCCCGACAGGGCCCGACAGGGCCCGACAGAGCCCGACAGGGCCCGACAGAGCCCGACAGAGCCCGACAGAGCCCGACAGGGCCCGGCAGGGCCCAGTAGAGCCCGACAGAGCCCGACAGGGCCCGACAGAGCCCGACAGAGCCCGACAGGGCCCGACAGAGCCCGACAGAGCCCGACAGGGCCCGACAGGGCCCGACAGAGCCCGACAGGGCCCGACAGAGCCCGACAGAGCCCGACAGAGCCCGACAGAGCCCGACAGGGCCCGGCAGGGCCCAGTAGAGCCCGACAGAGCCCGACAGGGCCCGACAGAGCCCGACAGAGCCCGACAGGGCCCGACAGAGCCCGACAGAGCCCGACAGGGCCCGACAGGGCCCGACAGAGCCCGACAGAGCCCGACAGGGCCCGACAGAGCCCGACAGAGCCCGACAGGGCCCCACAGAGCCCGACAGGGCCCAGTAGAGCCCGACAGAGCCCGACAGAGCCTGACAGAGCCCGACAGAGCCCAGTAGAGCCCGACAGAGCCCGACAGAGCCCGACAGGGCCCGACAGGGCCCGACAGAGCCCGACAGAGCCCGACAGAGCCCGACTAGAGCCCAGTAGAGCCCGACAGAGCCCGACAGAGCCCGACAGGGCCCGACATGGCCCGACAGAGCCCAGTAGAGCCCGACAGAGCCCGACAGAGCCCGACAGGGCCCGACAGGGCCCGACAGAACCCGACAGAGCCCGACAGGGCCCGAAAGGGCCCGACAGAGCCCAGTAGAGCCCGACAGAGTCCGACAGAGCCCGACAGAGCCCGACAGAGCCCGACATGGCCCGACCGAGCCCGACAGAGCCCGACAGGGCCCGACAGGGCCCGACAGAGCCCGACAGGGCCCGACAGGGCCCGACAGGGCCCGATAGAGCCCGACAGGGCCCGACAGGGCACGACAGAGCCCGACAGAGCCCGACAGAGCCCGACAGAGCCCGACAGGTCCCGACAGAGCCCGACAGGGCCCGACAGGGCCCGACAGGGCCCAGTAGAGCCCGACAGAGCCCGACAGGGACCGACAGGGACCGACAGGGCCCGACAGGGCCCGACAGAGCCCGACAGGGCCCGACAGAGCCCGACAGAGCCCGACAGAGCCCGACAGGGCCCGACAGAGCCTGACAGAGCCCGACAGGGCCCAGTAGAGCCCGACAGAGCCCGACAGAGCCCGACAGAGCCCGACAGGGCCCGACAGGGCCCGACAGAGCCCAGTAGAGCCCGACAGAGCCCGACAGAGCCCGACAGAGCCCGACAGGGCCCAGTAGAGCCCGACAGAGCCCGACAGAGCCCGACAGAGCCCGACAGGGCCCGACAGAGCCCGACAGAGCCCGACAGGGCCCGACAGGGCCCAGTAGAGCCCGACAGAGCCCGACAGAGCCCGACAGAACCCGTCAGAGCCCGACAGAGTCCGACAGGTCCCAGTAGAGCCCGACAGAGCCCGACAGAGCCCGACAGAGCCCGACAGGGCCCGACAGGGCCCGACAGAGCCCGACAGAGCCCGACAGGGCCCAGTAGAGCCCGACAGAGCCGAGAGGGCCGGACAGAGCCCGACAGAGCCCGACAGGGCCCGACAGAGCCCGACAGGGCCCGACAGAGCCCAACAGAGCCCGACAGAGCCCGACAGGGCCCAGTAGAGCCCGACAGAGCCCGACAGAGCCCGACAGAACCCGACAGGGCCCAGTAGAACCCGACAGAGCCCGACAGAGCCCGACAGGGCCCGACAGAGCCCGACAGAGCCCGACAGAGCCCGACAGGGCCCGACAGAGCCCGACAGAGCCCGACAGGGCCCGACAGGGCCCAGTAGAGCCCGACAGAGCCCGACAGGGCCCGACAGAGCCCGACAGAGCCCGACAGGGTCCAGTAGAGCCCGACAGAGCCCGACAGAGCCCGACAGAGCCCGACAGGGCCCGACAGAGCCCGACAGGGCCCGACAGAGCCCGACAGAGCCCGACAGGGCCCAGTAGAGCCCGACAGAGCCCGACAGAACCCGACAGGGCCCAGTAGAGCCCGACAGAGCCCGACAGGGCCCGACAGAGCCCGACAGAGCCCGACAGAGCCCGACAGGGCCCGACAGAGCCCGACAGAGCCCGACAGAGCCCGACAGGGCCCGACAGGGCCCAGTAGAGCCCGACAGAGCCCGACAGGGCCCGACAGAGCCCGACAGAGCCCGACAGGGCCCAGTAGAGCCCGACAGAGCCCGACAGAGCCCGACAGAGCCCGACAGGGCCCGACAGGGCCCGACAGAGCCCGACAGGGCCCGACAGAGCCCGACAGAGCCCGATAGGGCCCGACAGAGCCCGACAGCGCCCGACAGGGCCCAGTAGAGCACGACAGAGCCCGACAGAGCCCGACAGAGCCCAGTAGAGCCCGACAGAGCCCGACAGAGCCCGACAGGGCCCGACAGAGCCCGACAGGGCCTGACAGGGCCCGACAGAGCCCGACAGGGCCCAGTAGATCCCGACAGAGCCCGACAGAGCCCGACAGAGCCCGACAGAGCCCAGTAGAGCCCGACAGGGCCCGACAGGGCCCGACAGGGCCCAGTAGAGCCCGACAGGGCCCGACAGAGCCCAGTAGAGCCCAGTAGAGCCCAACAGAGCCCGACAGAGCCCGACAGAACCCGACAGAGCCCGACAGGGCCCGACAGGGCCCGACAGAGCCCGACAGGGCCCGACAGAGCCCGACAGAGCCCGACAGAGCCCGACAGGGCCGACAGAGCCCGACAGAGCCCGACAGGGCCCAGTAGAGCCCGACAGAGCCCGACAGAGCCCGACAGAGCCCGAAGAGCCCAGTAGAGCCCGACAGAGCCCGACAGAGCCCGACAGAGCCCGACAGGGCCCGACAGAGCCCGACAGGGCCCGACAGGGCCCGACAGAGCCCGACAGGGCCCAGTAGAGCCCGACAGAGCCCGACAGAGGCCGACAGAGCCCAGTAGAGCCCGACAGAGCCCGACAGGGCCCGACAGGGCCCGACAGGGCCCAGTAGAGCCCGACAGAGCCCGACAGAGCCCAGTAGAGCCCAGTAGAGCCCGACAGAGCCCGACAGAACCCGACAGAGCCCGACAGGGCCCGACAGAGCCCGACAGGGCCCGACAGGGCCCGACAGGACCCGACAGAGCCCGACAGAGCCCGACAGGGCACGACAGAGCCCGACAGAGCCTGACAGAGCCCGACAGGGCCCGACAGAGCCCGACAGAGCCCGACAGGGCGCGACAGAGCCCGACAGGGCCCAGTAGAGCCCGACAGAGCCCGACAGGGACCGACAGGGACCGACAGGGCCCAGTAGAGCCCGACAGAGCCCAGTAGAGCCCAGTAGAGCCCGACAGAGCCCGACAGAGCCCGACAGGGCCCGACAGGGCCCGGCAGGGCCCAGTAGAGCCCGACAGAGCCCGACAGGGCCCGACAGAGCCCGACAGAGCCCGACAGGTCCCGACAGATCCCGACAGAGCCCGACAGGGCCCGACAGGGCCCGACAGAGCCCGACAGGGCCCGACAGAGCCCGACAGAGCCCGACAGAGCCCGACAGAGCCCGACAGGGCCCGGCAGGGCCCAGTAGAGCCCGACAGAGCCCGACAGGGCCCGACAGAGCCCGACAGAGCCCGACAGGGCCCGACAGAGCCCGACAGAGCCCGACAGGGCCCGACAGGGCCCGACAGGGCCCGACAGAGCCCGACAGGGCCCGACAGAGCCCGACAGAGCCCGACAGAGCCCGACAGAGCCCGACAGGGCCCGACAGGGCCCGGCAGGGCCCAGTAGAGCCCGACAGAGCCCGACAGGGCCCGACAGAGCCCGACAGAGCCCGACAGGGCCCGACAGAGCCCGACAGATCCCGACAGGGCCCGACAGGGCCCGACAGAGCCCGACAGGGCCCGACAGAGCCCGACAGAGCCCGACAGAGCCCGACAGGGCCCGACAGAGCCCGACAGAGCCCGACAGGGCCCCACAGAGCCCGACAGGGCCCAGTAGAGCCCGACAGAGCCCGACAGAGCCTGACAGAGCCCGACAGAGCCCAGTAGAGCCCGACAGAGCCCGACAGAGCCCGACAGGGCCCGACAGGGCCCGACAGAGCCCGACAGAGCCCGACAGAGCCCGACTAGAGCCCAGTAGAGCCCGACAGAGCCCGACAGAGCCCGACAGGGCCCGACATGGCCCGACAGAGCCCAGTAGAGCCCGACAGAGCCCGACAGAGCCCGACAGGGCCCGACAGGGCCCGACAGAACCCGACAGAGCCCGACAGGGCCCGAAAGGGCCCGACAGAGCCCAGTAGAGCCCGACAGAGTCCGACAGAGCCCGACAGAGCCCGACAGAGCCCGACAGGGCCCGACAGAGCCCGACAGAGCCCGACAGGGCCCGACAGGGCCCGACAGAGCCCGACAGGGCCCGACAGGGCACGACAGAGCCCGACAGAGCCCGACAGGGCCCGACAGAGCCCGACAGAGCCCGACAGAACCCGACAGAGCCCGACAGAGCCCAGTAGAGCCCAGTAGAGCCCGACAGAGCCCGACAGAGCCCGACAGAGCCCGACAGGGCCCGACAGGGCCCAGTAGAGCCCGACAGAGCCCGACAGAGCCCGACAGAGCCCGACAGGGCCCTACAGGGCCCAGTAGAGCCCGACAGAGCCCGACAGGGCCCGACAGGGCCCAGTAGAGCCCGACAGGGCCCAGTAGAGCCCGACAGAGCCCGACAGAGCCCGACAGAGCCCGACAGGGCCCGACAGGGCCCGACAGGGCCCAGTAGAGCCCGACAGGGCCCGACAGAGCCCGACAGAGCCCGACAGGGCCCGACAGGGCCCAGTAGAGCCCGACAGAGCCCGACAGGGCCCGACAGAGCCCGACAGAGCCTGACAGGGTGCGACAGAGCCCGACAGAGCCCGACAGAGCCCGACAGGGCCCAGTAGAGCCCGACAGAGCCCGACAGAGCCCAGTAGAGCCCGATAGAGCCCGTCAGGGCCCGACAGGGCCCGACAGGGCCCAGTAGAGCCCGACAGAGCCCGACAGAGCCCAGTAGAGCCCAGTAGAGCCCGACAGAGCCCGACAGTGCCCGACAGAGCCCGACAGGGCCCGACAGAGCCCAACAGAGCCCGACAGGGCCCGACAGGGCCCAGTAGAGCCCGACAGAGCCCAACAGAGCCCGACAGAGCCCGACAGAGCCCGACAGGGCTTGACAGAGCCCGACAGAGCCTGACAGGGCCCGACAGAGCAAGACAGAGCCCGACAGAGCCCGACAGGGCCCAGTAGAGCCCGACAGAGCCCGACAGAGCCCAGTAGAGCCCGACAGAGCCCGTCAGGGCCCGACAGGGCCCGACAGGGCCCAGTCGAGCCCGATAGAGCCCGACAGAGCCCAGTAGAGCCCAGTAGAGCCCGACAGAGCCCGACAGAGCCCGACAGAGCCCGACAGGGCCCGACAGAGCCCGACAGAGCCCGACAGGGCCCGACAGGGCCCGACAGAGCCCGACAGGGCCCGACAGGGCCCAGTAGAGCCCGACAGAACCCGACAGAGCCCGACAGAGCCCGACAGGGCCTGACAGGGCCCGACAGAGCCCGACAGGGCCCGACAGGGCCCGACAGAGCCCAGTAGAGCCCGACAGAGCCCGACAGAGCCCGACAGAGCCCGACAGAACCCGACAGAGCCCGACAGAGCCCAGTACAGCCCGACAGAGCCTGACAGAGCCCGACAGAGCCCGACAGAACCCGACAGAGCCCGACAGAGCCCGACAGGGCCCAGAAGAGCCCGAGAGAGCCCGAAAGAGCCCGACAGAGCCCGACAGAACCCGACAGAGCCCGACAGAGCCCGACAGGGCCCGACAGGGCCCGACAGAGCCCGACAGAGCCCAGTAGAGCCCAGTAGAGCCCGACAGAGCCCGACAGAGCCCGACAGGGCCCGACAGGGCCCGACAGGGCCCAGTAGAGCCCGACAGAGCCCGACAGGGCCCGACAGAGCCCGACAGAGCCCGACAGGGCCCAGAAGTGCCCGACAGAGCCCGACAGGGCCCGACAGGGCCCGACAGAGCCCGACAGGGCCCGACAGGGCCCAGTAGAGCCCGACAGAACCCGACAGAGCCCGACAGAGCCCGACAGGGCCTGACAGGGCCCGACAGAGCCCGACAGGGCCCGACAGGGCCCGACAGAGCCCAGTAGAGCCCGACAGAGCCCGACAGAGCCCGACAGAGCCCGACAGAACCCGACAGAGCCCGACAGAGCCCAGTACAGCCCGACAGAGCCTGACAGAGCCCGACAGAGCCCGACAGAACCCGACAGAGCCCGACAGAGCCCGACAGGGCCCAGAAGAGCCCGAGAGAGCCCGAAAGAGCCCGACAGAGCCCGACAGAACCCGACAGAGCCCGACAGAGCCCGACAGGGCCCGACAGGGCCCGACAGAGCCCGACAGAGCCCAGTAGAGCCCAGTAGAGCCCGACAGAGCCCGACAGAGCCCGACAGGGCCCGACAGGGCCCGACAGGGCCCAGTAGAGCCCGACAGAGCCCGACAGGGCCCGACAGAGCCCGACAGAGCCCGACAGGGCCCAGAAGTGCCCGACAGAGCCCGACAGAGCCCGACAGAGCCCGACAGAACCCGACAGAGCCCGACAGAGCCCGACAGGGCCCGACAGGGCCCGACAGGGCCCGACAGAGCCCAGTAGAGCCCGACAGGGCCCGACAGGGCCCGACAGGGCCCAGTAGAGCCCGACAGAGCCCGACAGAGCCCGACAGAGCCCGACAGGGCCCGACAGGGCCCAGTAGAGCCCGACAGAGCCCGACAGAGCCCGACAGAGCCCAGTAGAGCCCAGTAGAGCCCGACAGAGCCCGACACAGCCCGACAGAGCCCGACAGGGCCCGACAGAGCCCGACAGAGCCCGACAGGGCCCGACAGGGCCCAGTAGAGCCCGACAGAGCATGACAGGGCCCGACAGAGCCCGACAGAGCCTGACAGGGCCCGACAGAGCCCGACAGAGCCCGACAGAGCCCAGTAGAGCCCGACAGAGCCCGACAGAGCCCAGTAGAGCCCGACAGAGCCCGTCAGGGCCCGACAGGGCCCGACAGGGCCCAGTAGAGCCCGACAGAGCCCGACAGAGCCCAGTAGAGCCCAGTAGAGCCCGACAGAGCCCGACAGAGCCCGACAGAGCCCGACAGGGCCCGACAGGGCCCAGTAGAGCCCGACAGAGCCCGACAGAGCCCGACAGAGCCCAGTAGAGCCCAGTAGAGCCCGACAGAGCCCGACAGAGCCCGACAGAGCCCGACAGGGTCCGACAGGGCCCGACAGGGCCCGACAGGGCCCAGTAGGGCCCGACAGAGCCCGACAGAGCCCGACAGAGCCCGACAGAGCCCGACAGGGCCCGACAGAGCCCGACAGGGCCCGACAGGGCCCGACAGAGCCCAGTAGAGCCCGACAGAGCCCGACAGAGCCCGACAGAGCCCGACAGAGCCCAGTAGAGCCCGACAGAGCCCGACAGAGCCCGACAGAGCCCGACAGGGCCCGACAGGGCCCGACAGGGCCCAGTAGAGCCCGACAGAGCCCGACAGAGCCCGACAGAGCCCGACAGGGCCCGACAGGGCCCAGAAGAGCCCGACAGAGCCCGACAGAGCCCGACAGAGCCCGACAGAACCCGACAGAGCCCGACAGAGCCCGACAGAGCCCGACAGGGCCCGACAGGGCCCGACAGGGCCCGACAGAGCCCGACAGGGCCCAGTAGAGCCCGACAGAGCCCGACAGAGCCCAGAAGAGCCCAGTAGAGCCCGACAGAGCCCGACAGAGCCCGACAGAACCCGACAGAGCCCGACAGAGACCAGTTGAGCCCGACAGAGCCCGACAGAGCCCGACAGAGCCCGACAGGGCCCGACAGGGCCCAGTAGAGCCCGACAGAGGCCGACAGAGCCCGACAGAGCCCAGTAGAGCCCGACAGAGCCCGACAGAGCCCGACAGAGCCCGACAGGGCCCGACAGAGCCTGACAGAGTCCGACAGGGCCCGACAGGGCCCGACAGAGCCCAGTAGAGCCCGACAGAGCCCGACAGAGCCCGACAGAGCCCGACAGGGCCCAGTAGAGCCCAGTAGAGCCCGACAGTTCCCAGTAGAGCCCGACAGAGCCCAACAGAGCCCGACAGAGCCCGACAGGGCCCGACAGGGCCCGACAGAGCCCGACAGAGCCCGACAGGGCCCGACAGAGCCCGACAGAGCCCGACAGAGCCCAGTAGAGCCTGACAGAGCCCGACAGAGCCCGACAGGGCCCGACAGAGCCCGACAGAGCCCGACAGAGCCCGACAGGGCCCAGTAGAGCCCGACAGAGCCCGACAGAGCCCGACAGAGCCCGACAGGGCCCGACACAGCCCGACAGAGCCCGACAGAGCCCGACAGGGCCCGACAGAGCCCGACAGGGCCCGACAGGGCCCAGTAGAGCCCGATAGAGCCCGACAGAGCCCGACAGAGCCCGAAAGGGCCCGACAGAGCCCGACAGAGCCCGAGAGGGCCCGACAGGGCCCGACAGAGCCCGACAGAGCCCGACAGGGCCCGATACAGCCCGACAGGGCCCGACAGAGCCCGACAGAGCCCGACAGGGCACGACAGAGCCCGACAGAGCCCGACAGAGCCCGACAGAGCCCGACAGGGCCCGACAGGGCCCAGTAGAGCCCGACAGAGCCCAGTAGAGCCCAGTAGAGCCCGACAGAGCCCGACAGAGCCCGACAGAGCCCGACAGGGCCCGACAGGGCCCGACAGGGCCCAGTAGAGCCCGACAGAGCCCGACAGGGCCCGACAGAGCCCGACAGAGCCCGACAGGGCCCGACAGAGCCCGACAGAGCCCGACAGGGCCCAGTAGAGCCCGACAGAGCCCGACAGAGCCTGACAGAGCCCGACAGAGCCCGACAGGGCCCGACAGAGCCCGACAGAGCCCGACAGAGCCCGACAGGGCCCCACAGAGCCCGACAGAGCCCGACAGGGCCCAGTAGAGCCCGACAGAGCCCGACAGAGCACGACAGAGCCCGACAGAGCCCAGTAGAGCCCGACAGAGCCCGACAGAGCCCGTCAGGGACCGACAGGGCCCGACAGAGCCCGACAGAGCCCGACAGGGCCCAGTAGAGCCCGACAGAGCCCGACAGAGCCCGACAGAGCCCAGTAGAGCCCGACAGAGCCCGACAGGGCCCGACAGGGCCCGACAGGGCCCGACAGAGCCCGACAGAGCCTGACAGGGCCCGACTGGGCCCGACAGAGCCCAGTAGAGCCCGACAGAGCCCGACAGAGCCCGACAGAGCCCGACAGGGCCCGACAGGGCCCGACAGGGCCCAGTAGAGCCCGACAGAGCCCGACAGAGCCCGACAGAGCCCGACAGGGCCCGACAGGGCCCAGAAGAGCCCGACAGAGCCCAGTAGAGCCCGACAGAACCCGACAGAGCCCGACAGAGCCCGACAGAGCCCGACAGGGCCCGACAGGGCCCGACAGAGCCCGGCAGAGCCCGACAGGGCCCAGTAGAGCCCGACAGAGCCCGACAGAGCCCAGAAGAGCCCAGTAGAGCCCGACAGGGCCCGACAGAGCCCGACAGAGCCCGACAGGGCCCAGTAGAGCCCGACAGAGCCCGACAGAGCCCGACAGGGCCTGACAGAGCCCGACAGAGCCCGACAGGGCCCAGTAGAGCCCGACAGAGCCCGACAGAGCCCGACAGAGCCCGACAGGGCCCGACACAGCCCGACAGAGCCCGACAGAGCCCGACAGGGCCCGACAGGGCCCAGTAGAGCCCGATAGAGCCCGACAGAGCCCGACAGAGCCCGACAGGGCCCGACAGAGCCCGACAGAGCCCGAGAGGGCCCGACAGGGCCCGACAGAGCCCGACAGGGCCCGATACAGCCCGACAGGGCCCGACAGAGCCCGACAGAGCCCGACAGGGCACGACAGAGCCCGACAGAGCCCGACAGAGCCCGACAGGGCCCGACAGGGCCCAGTAGAGCCCGACAGAGCCCAGTAGAGCCCAGTAGAGCCCGACAGAGCCCGACAGAGCCCGACAGAGCCCGACAGGGCCCGACAGGGCCCGACAGGGCCCGACAGAGCCCGACAGAGCCCGACAGGGCCCGACAGAGCCCGACAGGGCCCAGTAGAGCCCGACAGAGCCCGACAGAGCCCGACAGAGCCCGACAGGGCCCGACAGAGCCCGACAGAGCCCGACAGGGCCCGACAGGGCCCGACAGAGCCCGACAGGGCCCGACAGAGCCCGACAGAGCCCGACAGGGCCCCACAGAGCCCGACAGAGCCCGACAGGGCCCAGTAGAGCCCGACATAGCCCGACAGAGCACGACAGAGCCCGACAGAGCCCAGTAGAGCCCGACAGAGCCCGACAGAGCCCGTCAGGGACCGACAGGGCCCGACAGAGCCCGACAGGGCCCAGTAGAGCCCGACAGAGCCCGACAGAGCCCGACAGAGCCCAGTAGAGCCCGACAGAGCCCGACAGGGCCCGACAGGGCCCGACAGAGCCCGACAGAGCCCGACAGAGCCTGACAGGGCCCGACTGGGCCCGACAGAGCCCAGTAGAGCCCGACAGAGCCCGACAGAGCCCGACAGAGCCCGAGAGGGCCCGACAGGGCCCGACAGGGCCCAGTAGAGCCCGACAGAGCCCGACAGAGCCCGACAGAGCCCGACAGAGCCCGACAGGGCCCGACAGGGCCCAGAAGAGCCCGACAGAGCCCAGTAGAGCCCGACAGAACCCGACAGAGCCCGACAGAGCCCGACAGAGCCCGACAGGGCCCGACAGGGCCCGACAGAGCCCGGCAGAGCCCGACAGGGCCCAGTAGAGCCCGACAGATCCCGACAGAGCCCAGAAGAGCCCAGTAGAGCCCGACAGAGCCCGACAGAGCCCGACAGAGCCCGACAGAACCCGACAGAGCCCGACAGAGACCAGTTGAGCCCGACAGAGCCCGACAGAGCCCGACAGAGCCCGACAGGGCCCGACAGGGCCCAGTAGAGCCCGACAGAGCCCGACAGAGCCCGACAGAGCCCGACAGAGCCCAGTAGAGCCCGACAGAGCCCGACAGAGCCCGACAGAGCCCGACAGGGCCCGACAGAGCCTGACAGAGCCCGACAGGGCCCGACAGGGCCCGACAGAGCCCAGTAGAGCCCGACAGAGCCCGACAGAGCCCGACAGAGCCCGAGAGAGCCCAGTAGAGCCCAGTAGAGCCCGACAGAGCCCAGTAGAGCCCGACAGAACCGAACAGAGCCCGACAGAGCCCGACAGGGCCCGACAGGGCCCGACAGAGCCCGACAGAGCCCGACAGGGCCCGACAGGGCCCGACAGAGCCCGACAGAGCCCGACAGGGCCCGACAGAGCCCGACAGAGCCCGACAGAGCCCAGTAGAGCCTGACAGAGCCCGACAGAGCCCGACAGGGCCCGACAGAGCCCGACAGAGCCCGACAGAGCCCGACAGGGCCCAGTAGAGCCCGACAGAGCCCGACAGAGCCCGACAGAGCCCGACAGGGCCCGACACAGCCCGACAGAGCCCGACAGAGCCCGACAGGGCCCGACAGAGCCCGACAGGGCCCGACAGGGCCCAGTAGAGCCCGATAGAGCCCGACAGAGCCCGACAGAGCCCGACAGGGCCCGACAGAGCCCGACAGAGCCCGAGAGGGCCCGACAGGGCCCGACAGAGCCCGACAGAGCCCGACAGGGCCCGATACAGCCCGACAGGGCCCGACAGAGCCCGACAGAGCCCGACAGGGCACGACAGAGCCCGACAGAGCCCGACAGAGCCCGACAGAGCCCGACAGGGCCCGACAGGGCCCAGTAGAGCCCGACAGAGCCCAGTAGAGCCCAGTAGAGCCCGACAGAGCCCGACAGAGCCCGACAGAGCCCGACAGGGCCCGACAGGGCCCGACAGGGCCCAGTAGAGCCCGACAGAGCCCGACAGGGCCCGACAGAGCCCGACAGAGCCCGACAGGGCCCGACAGAGCCCGACAGAGCCCGACAGGGCCCAGTAGAGCCCGACAGAGCCCGACAGAGCCTGACAGAGCCCGACAGAGCCCGACAGGGCCCGACAGAGCCCGACAGAGCCCGACAGAGCCCGACAGGGCCCCACAGAGCCCGACAGAGCCCGACAGGGCCCAGTAGAGCCCGACAGAGCCCGACAGAGCCCGTCAGGGACCGACAGGGCCCGACAGAGCCCGACAGAGCCCGACAGGGCCCAGTAGAGCCCGACAGAGCCCGACAGAGCCCGACAGAGCCCAGTAGAGCCCGACAGAGCCCGACAGAGCACGACAGAGCCCGACAGAGCCCAGTAGAGCCCGACAGAGCCCGACAGAGCCCGTCAGGGACCGACAGGGCCCGACAGAGCCCGACAGAGCCCGACAGGGCCCAGTAGAGCCCGACAGAGCCCGACAGAGCCCGACAGAGCCCAGTAGAGCCCGACAGAGCCCGACAGGGCCCGACAGGGCCCGACAGAGCCCGACAGAGCCCGACAGAGCCTGACAGGGCCCGACTGGGCCCGACAGAGCCCAGTAGAGCCCGACAGAGCCCGACAGAGCCCGACAGAGCCCGACAGGGCCCGACAGGGCCCGACAGGGCCCAGTAGAGCCCGACAGAGCCCGACAGAGCCCGACAGAGCCCGACAGGGCCCGACAGGGCCCAGAAGATCCCGACAGAGCCCAGTAGAGCCCGACAGAACCCGACAGAGCCCGACAGAGCCCGACAGAGCCCGACAGGGCCCGACAGGGCCCGACAGAGCCCGGCAGAGCCCGACAGGGCCCAGTAGAGCCCGACAGAGCCCGACAGAGCCCAGAAGAGCCCAGTAGAGCCCGACAGGGCCCGACAGAGCCCGACAGAGCCCGACAGGGCCCAGTAGAGCCCGACAGAGACCGACAGAGCCCGACAGAGCCCAGTAGAGCCCGACAGAGCCCGACAGGGCCCGACAGGGCCCGACAGAGCCCGACAGAGCCTGACAGGGCCCGACTGGGCCCGACAGAGCCCAGTAGAGCCCGACAGAGCCCGACAGAGCCCGACAGAGCCCGACAGGGCCCGACAGGGCCCGACAGGGCCCAGTAGAGCCCGACAGAGCCCGACAGAGCCCGACAGAGCCCGACAGGGCCCGACAGGGCCCAGAAGAGCCCGACAGAGCCCAGTAGAGCCCGACAGAACCCGACAGAGCCCGACAGAGCCCGACAGAGCCCGACAGGGCCCGACAGAGCCCGGCAGAGCCCGACAGGGCCCAGTAGAGCCCGACAGAGCCCGACAGAGCCCAGAAGAGCCCAGTAGAGCCCGACAGAGCCCGACAGAGCCCGACAGAGCCCGACAGAACCCGACAGAGCCCGACAGAGACCAGTTGAGCCCGACAGAGCCCGACAGAGCCCGACAGAGCCCGACAGGGCCCGACAGGGCCCAGTAGAGCCCGACAGAGCCCGACAGAGCCCGACAGAGCCCGACAGAGCCCAGTAGAGCCCGACAGAGCCCGACAGGGCCCGACAGAGCCTGACAGAGCCCGACAGGGCCCGACAGGGCCCGACAGAGCCCAGTAGAGCCCGACAGAGCCCGACAGAGCCCGACAGAGCCCGAGAGAGCCCAGTAGAGCCCAGTAGAGCCCGACAGAGCCCAGTAGAGCCCGACAGAGCCCGACAGAGCCCGACAGAGCCCGACAGGGCCCGACAGGGCCCGACAGAGCCCGACAGGGCCCGACAGAGCCCGACAGAGCCCGACAGGGCCCAGTAGAGCCCGACAGAGCCCGACAGAGCCCGACAGAGCCCAGTAGAGCCCGACAGAGCCCGACAGAGCCCGTCAGGGCCCGACAGGGCCCGACAGAGCCCGACAGAGCCCGACAGGGCCCAGTAGAGCCCGACAGAGCCCGACAGAGCCCGACAGAGCCCAGTAGAGCCCGACAGAGCCCGACAGGGCCCGACAGGGCCCGACAGAGCCCGACAGAGCCCGACAGAGCCCGACAGGGCCCGACTGGGCCCGACAGACCCAGTAGAGCCCGACAGAGCCCGACAGAGCCCGACAGAGCCCGACAGGGCCCGACAGGGCCCAGTAGAGCCCGACAGAGCCCGACAGAGCCCGACAGAGCCCGACAGGGCCCGACAGGGCCCAGAAGAGCCCGACAGAGCCCGACAGAGCCCGACAGAGCCCGACAGAGCCCGACAGGGCCCGACAGAGCCCGGCAGAGCCCGACAGGGCCCAGTAGAGCCCGACAGAGCCCGACAGAGCCCAGAAGAGCCCAGTAGAGCCCGACAGAGCCCGACAGAGCCCGACAGAGCCCGACAGAACCCGACAGAGCCCGACAGAGACCAGTTGAGCCCGACAGATCCCGACAGAGCCCGACAGAGCCCGACAGGGCCCGACAGGGCCCAGTAGAGCCCGACAGAGCCCGACAGAGCCCGACAGAGCCCGACAGAGCCCAGTAGAGCCCGACAGAGCCCGACAGAGCCCGACAGAGCCCGACAGGGCCCGACAGAGCCTGACAGAGCCCGACAGGGCCCGACAGGGCCCGACAGAGCCCAGTAGAGCCCGACAGAGCCCGACAGAGCCCGACAGAGCCCGACAGGGCCCAGTAGAGCCCAGTAGAGCCCGACAGAGCCCAGTAGAGCCCGACAGAGCCCGACAGAGCCCGACAGAGCCCGACAGGGCCCGACAGGGCCCGACAGAGCCCGACAGGGCCCGACAGAGACCGACAGAGCCCGACAGGGCGCAGTAGAGCCCGACAGAGCCCGACAGAGCCCGAAAGAGCCCGACAGAGCCCGACAGAGCCCAGTAGAGCCCGACAGAGCCCGACAGAGCCCGACAGGACCCGACAGAGCCCGACAGAGCCCGACAGGGCCCGACAGAGCCCGACAGAGCCCGACAGAGCCCGACAGGGCCCAGTAGAGCCCAACAGAGCCCGACAGAGCCCGACAGAGCCCGACAGGGCCCGACACAGCCCGACAGAGCCCGACAGAGCCCGACAGGGCCCGACAGAGCCCGACAGGGCCCGACAGGGCCCAGTAGAGCCCGATAGAGCCCGACAGAGCCCGACAGAGCCCGACAGGGCCCGACAGAGCCCGACAGGGCCCGACAGGGCCCGACAGAGCCCGACAGAGCCCGACAGGGCCCGATAGAGCCCGACAGGGCCCGACAGAGCCCGACAGAGCCCGACAGGGCACGACAGAGCCCGACAGAGCCCGACAGGGCCCTACAGAGCCCGACAGAGCCCGACAGAGCCCGACAGGGCCCAGTAGAGCCCGACAGAGCCCAGTAGAGCCCAGTAGAGCCCGACAGAGCCCGACAGAGCCCGACAGGGCCCGACAGAGCCCGACAGAGCCCGACAGGGCCCGACAGAGCCCGACAGAGCCCGACAGGGCCCAGTAGATCCCGACAGAGCCCGACAGAGCCCGACAGAGCCCGACAGGGCCCGACAGAGCCCGACAGGGCCCGACAGGGCCCGACAGGGCCCGACAGGGCCCGACAGGGCCCGACAGAGCCCGACAGGGCCCCACAGAGCCCGACAGAGCCCGACAGGGCCCAGTAGATCCCGACAGAGCCCGACAGAGCCCGACAGAGCCCAGTAGAGCCCGACAGAGCCCGACAGAGCCCGACAGGGCCCGACAGGGACCGACAGAGCCCGACAGAGCCCGACAGAGCCCGACAGGGCCCAGTAGAGCCCGACAGAGCCCGACAGAGCCCGACAGAGCCCAGTAGAGCCCGACAGAGCCCGACAGGGCCCGACAGAGCCCGACAGGGCCCGACTGGGCCCGACAGAGCCCAGTAGAGCCCGACAGAGCCCGACAGAGCCCGACAGAGCCCGACAGGGCCCGACAGGGCCCGACAGGGCCCGACAGGGCCCAGTAGAGCCCGACAGAGCCCGACAGAGCCCGACAGAGCCCGACAGGGCCCGACAGAGCCCAACAGAGCCCGACAGGGCACGACAGAGCCCGACAGAGCCCGACAGGGCCCGACAGAGCCCGACAGAGCCCGACAGAGCCCGACAGAACCCGACAGAGCCCGACAGAGCCCAGTAGAGCCCACTAGAGCCCGACAGAGCCCGACAGAGCCCGACAGAGCCCGACAGGGCCCGACAGGGCCCAGTAGAGCCCGACAGAGCCCGACAGAGCCCGACAGAGCCCGACAGAGCCTGACAGGGCCCGACAGGGCCCAGTAGAGCCCGACAGAGCCCGACAGAGCCCGACAGAGCCCGACAGAGCCCGACAGGGCCCGACAGAGCCCGACAGAGCCCGACAGGGCCCGACAGGGCCCAGTAGAGCCCGACAGAGCCCGACAGAGCCCAACAGAGCCCGACAGAGCCTGACAGGGCCCGACAGAGCCCGACAGAGCCCGACAGGGCCCAGTAGAGCCCGACAGAGCCCGACAGAGCCCGACAGACCCCGACAGGGCCCGACAGAGCCCGACAGAGCCCGACAGGGCCCGACAGGGCCCGACAGAGCCCGACAGAGCCCGACAGGGCCCGACAGAGCCCGACAGAGCCCGACAGGGCCCAGTAGAGCCCAGTAGAACCCGACAGAGCCCAGTAGAGCCCGACAGAGCCCGACAGAGCCCGACAGAGCCCGACAGAGCCCGACAGGACCCGACAGAACCCGACAGGGCCCGACAGGGCCCGACAGGTCCCGACAGAGCCCGACAGGGCCCGACTGGGCCCGACAGAGCCCAGTAGAGCCCGACAGAGCCCGACAGAGCCCGACAGAGCCCGACAGGGCCCGACAGGGCCCAGAAGAGCCCGACAGAGCCCGACAGAGCCCGAGAGGGCCCGAGATAGCCCGACAGAGCCCGACAGGGCCCGACAGGGCCCGACAGGGCCCGACAGGGCCCGGCAGAGCCCGACAGGGCCCAGTAGAGCCCGACAGAGCCCGACAGAGCCCAGAAGAGCCCAGTAGAGCCCGACAGAGCCTGACAGAGCCCGACAGAGCCCGACAGAACCCGACAGAGCCCGACAGAGCCCGACAGAGCCCGACAGGGCCCGACAGGGCCCAGTAGAGCCCGACAGAGCCCGACAGAGCCCGACAGAGCCCGACAGGGCCCGACAGAGCCTGACAGAGCCCGACAGGGCCCGACAGGGCCCGACAGAGCCCAGTAGAGCCCGACAGAGCCCGACAGAGCCCGACAGGGCCCAGTAGAGCCCAGTAGAGCCCGACAGAGCCCAGTAGAGCCCGACAGAGCCCGACAGAGCCCGACAGAGCCCGACAGGGCCCGACAGGGCCCGACAGAGCCCGACAGAGCCCGACAGGGCCCGACAGAGCCCGACAGAGCCCGACAGGGCCCAGTAGAGCCCGACAGAGCCCGACAGAGCCCGACAGAGCCCGACAGAGCCCAGTAGAGCCCGACAGAGCCCGACAGAGCCCGTCAGGGCCCGACAGGGCCCGACAGAGCCCGACAGAGCCCGACAGGGCCCAGTAGAGCCCGACAGAGCCCGACAGAGCCCGACAGAGCCCAGTAGAGCCCGACAGAGCCCGACAGGGCCCGACAGGGCCCGACAGAGCCCGACAGAGCCCGACAGAGCCCGACAGGGCCCGACTGGGCCCGACAGAGCCCAGTAGAGCCCGACAGAGCCCGACAGAGCCCGACAGAGCCCGACAGAGCCCGACAGGGCCCGACAGGGCCCGACAGGGCCCAGTAGAGCCCGACAGAGCCCGACAGAGCCCGACAGGGCCCGACAGGGCCCAGAAGAGCCCGACAGAGCCCGACAGAGCCCGACAGAACCCGACAGAGCCCGACAGAGCCCGACAGGACCCGACAGGGCCGGACAGAGCCCGGCAGAGCCCGACAGGGCCCAGTAGAGCCCGACAGAGCCCGACAGAGCCCAGAAGAGCCCAGTAGAGCCCGACAGAGCCCGACAGAGCCCGACAGAGCCCAACAGAACCCGACAGAGCCCGACAGAGACCAGTTGAGCCCGACAGAGCCCGACAGAGCCCGACAGAGCCCGACAGGGCCCGACAGGGCCCAGTAGAGCCCGACAGAGCCCGACAGAGCCCGACAGAGCCCGACAGAGCCCGACAGGGCCCGACAGAGCCTGACAGAGCCCGACAGGGCCCGACAGGGCCCGACAGAGCCCAGTAGAGCCCGACAGAGCCCGACAGAGCCCGACAGAGCCCGACAGGGCCCAGTAGAGCCCAGTAGAGCCCGACAGAGCCCAGTATAGCCCAGTAGAGCCCGACAGAGCACGACAGAGCCCGACAGAGCCCAGTAGAGCCCGACAGAGCCCGACAGAGCCCGTCAGGGACCGACAGGGCCCGACAGAGCCCGACAGAGCCCGACAGGGCCCAGTACAGCCCGACAGAGCCCGACAGAGCCCGACAGAGCCCAGTAGAGCCCGACAGAGCCCGACAGGGCCCGACAGGGCCCGACAGAGCCCGACAGAGCCTGACAGGGCCCGACTGGGCCCGACAGAGCCCAGTAGAGCCCGACAGAGCCCGACAGAGCCCGACAGAGCCCGACAGGGCCCGACAGGGCCCGACAGGGCCCAGTAGAGCCCGACAGAGCCCGACAGAGCCCGACAGAGCCCGACAGGGCCCGACAGGGCCCAGAAGAGCCCGACAGAGCCCAGTAGAGCCCGACAGAACCCGACAGAGCCCGACAGAGCCCGACAGAGCCCGACAGGGCCCGACAGAGCCCGGCAGAGCCCGACAGGGCCCAGTAGAGCCCGACAGAGCCCGACAGAGCCCAGAAGAGCCCAGTAGAGCCCGACAGAGCCCGACAGAGCCCGACAGAGCCCGACAGAACCCGACAGAGCCCGACAGAGACCAGTTGAGCCCGACAGAGCCCGACAGAGCCCGACAGAGCCCGACAGGGCCCGACAGGGCCCAGTAGAGCCCGACAGAGCCCGACAGAGCCCGACAGAGCCCGACAGAGCCCAGTAGAGCCCGACAGAGCCCGACAGGGCCCGACAGAGCCTGACAGAGCCCGACAGGGCCCGACAGGGCCTGACAGAGCCCAGTAGAGCCCGACAGAGCCCGACAGAGCCCGACAGAGCCCCAGAGAGCCCAGTAGAGCCCAGTAGAGCCCGACAGAGCCCAGTAGAGCCCGACAGAGCCCGACAGAGCCCGACAGAGCCCGACAGGGCCCGACAGGGCCCGACAGAGCCCGACAGGGCCCGACAGAGTCCGACAGAGCCCGACAGGGCCCAGTAGAGCCCGACAGAGCCCGACAGAGCCCGACAGAGCCCAGTAGAGCCCGACAGAGCCCGACAGAGCCCGTCAGGGCCCGACAGGGCCCGACAGAGCCCGACAGAGCCCGACAGGGCCCAGTAGAGCCCGACAGAGCCCGACAGAGCCCGACAGAGCCCAGTAGAGCCCGACAGAGCCCGACAGGGCCCGACAGGGCCCGACAGAGCCCGACAGAGCCCGACAGAGCCCGACAGGGCCCGACTGGGCCCGACAGACCCAGTAGAGCCCGACAGAGCCCGACAGAGCCCGACAGAGCCCGACAGGGCCCGACAGGGCCCAGTAGAGCCCGACAGAGCCCGACAGAGCCCGACAGAGCCCGACAGGGCCCGACAGGGCCCAGAAGAGCCCGACAGAGCCCGACAGAGCCCGACAGAGCCCGACAGAGCCCGACAGGGCCCGACAGAGCCCGGCAGAGCCCGACAGGGCCCAGTAGAGCCCGACAGAGCCCGACAGAGCCCAGAAGAGCCCAGTAGAGCCCGACAGAGCCCGACAGAGCCCGACAGAGCCCGACAGAACCCGACAGAGCCCGACAGAGACCAGTTGAGCCCGACAGATCCCGACAGAGCCCGACAGAGCCCGACAGGGCCCGACAGGGCCCAGTAGAGCCCGACAGAGCCCGACAGAGCCCGACAGAGCCCGACAGAGCCCAGTAGAGCCCGACAGAGCCCGACAGAGCCCGACAGAGCCCGACAGGGCCCGACAGAGCCTGACAGAGCCCGACAGGGCCCGACAGGGCCCGACAGAGCCCAGTAGAGCCCGACAGAGCCCGACAGAGCCCGACAGAGCCCGACAGGGCCCAGTAGAGCCCAGTAGAGCCCGACAGAGCCCAGTAGAGCCCGACAGAGCCCGACAGAGCCCGACAGAGCCCGACAGGGCCCGACAGGGCCCGACAGAGCCCGACAGGGCCCGACAGAGACCGACAGAGCCCGACAGGGCGCAGTAGAGCCCGACAGAGCCCGACAGAGCCCGAAAGAGCCCGACAGAGCCCGACAGAGCCCAGTAGAGCCCGACAGAGCCCGACAGAGCCCGACAGGACCCGACAGAGCCCGACAGAGCCCGACAGGGCCCGACAGAGCCCGACAGAGCCCGACAGAGCCCGACAGGGCCCAGTAGAGCCCAACAGAGCCCGACAGAGCCCGACAGAGCCCGACAGGGCCCGACACAGCCCGACAGAGCCCGACAGAGCCCGACAGGGCCCGACAGAGCCCGACAGGGCCCGACAGGGCCCAGTAGAGCCCGATAGAGCCCGACAGAGCCCGACAGAGCCCGACAGGGCCCGACAGAGCCCGACAGGGCCCGACAGGGCCCGACAGAGCCCGACAGAGCCCGACAGGGCCCGATAGAGCCCGACAGGGCCCGACAGAGCCCGACAGAGCCCGACAGGGCACGACAGAGCCCGACAGAGCCCGACAGGGCCCTACAGAGCCCGACAGAGCCCGACAGAGCCCGACAGGGCCCAGTAGAGCCCGACAGAGCCCAGTAGAGCCCAGTAGAGCCCGACAGAGCCCGACAGAGCCCGACAGGGCCCGACAGAGCCCGACAGAGCCCGACAGGGCCCGACAGAGCCCGACAGAGCCCGACAGGGCCCAGTAGATCCCGACAGAGCCCGACAGAGCCCGACAGAGCCCGACAGGGCCCGACAGAGCCCGACAGGGCCCGACAGGGCCCGACAGGGCCCGACAGGGCCCGACAGGGCCCGACAGAGCCCGACAGGGCCCCACAGAGCCCGACAGAGCCCGACAGGGCCCAGTAGATCCCGACAGAGCCCGACAGAGCCCGACAGAGCCCAGTAGAGCCCGACAGAGCCCGACAGAGCCCGACAGGGCCCGACAGGGACCGACAGAGCCCGACAGAGCCCGACAGAGCCCGACAGGGCCCAGTAGAGCCCGACAGAGCCCGACAGAGCCCGACAGAGCCCAGTAGAGCCCGACAGAGCCCGACAGGGCCCGACAGAGCCCGACAGGGCCCGACTGGGCCCGACAGAGCCCAGTAGAGCCCGACAGAGCCCGACAGAGCCCGACAGAGCCCGACAGGGCCCGACAGGGCCCGACAGGGCCCGACAGGGCCCAGTAGAGCCCGACAGAGCCCGACAGAGCCCGACAGAGCCCGACAGGGCCCGACAGAGCCCAACAGAGCCCGACAGGGCACGACAGAGCCCGACAGAGCCCGACAGGGCCCGACAGAGCCCGACAGAGCCCGACAGAGCCCGACAGAACCCGACAGAGCCCGACAGAGCCCAGTAGAGCCCACTAGAGCCCGACAGAGCCCGACAGAGCCCGACAGAGCCCGACAGGGCCCGACAGGGCCCAGTAGAGCCCGACAGAGCCCGACAGAGCCCGACAGAGCCCGACAGAGCCTGACAGGGCCCGACAGGGCCCAGTAGAGCCCGACAGAGCCCGACAGAGCCCGACAGAGCCCGACAGAGCCCGACAGGGCCCGACAGAGCCCGACAGAGCCCGACAGGGCCCGACAGGGCCCAGTAGAGCCCGACAGAGCCCGACAGAGCCCAACAGAGCCCGACAGAGCCTGACAGGGCCCGACAGAGCCCGACAGAGCCCGACAGGGCCCAGTAGAGCCCGACAGAGCCCGACAGAGCCCGACAGACCCCGACAGGGCCCGACAGAGCCCGACAGAGCCCGACAGGGCCCGACAGGGCCCGACAGAGCCCGACAGAGCCCGACAGGGCCCGACAGAGCCCGACAGAGCCCGACAGGGCCCAGTAGAGCCCAGTAGAACCCGACAGAGCCCAGTAGAGCCCGACAGAGCCCGACAGAGCCCGACAGAGCCCGACAGAGCCCGACAGGACCCGACAGAACCCGACAGGGCCCGACAGGGCCCGACAGGTCCCGACAGAGCCCGACAGGGCCCGACTGGGCCCGACAGAGCCCAGTAGAGCCCGACAGAGCCCGACAGAGCCCGACAGAGCCCGACAGGGCCCGACAGGGCCCAGAAGAGCCCGACAGAGCCCGACAGAGCCCGAGAGGGCCCGAGATAGCCCGACAGAGCCCGACAGGGCCCGACAGGGCCCGACAGGGCCCGACAGGGCCCGGCAGAGCCCGACAGGGCCCAGTAGAGCCCGACAGAGCCCGACAGAGCCCAGAAGAGCCCAGTAGAGCCCGACAGAGCCTGACAGAGCCCGACAGAGCCCGACAGAACCCGACAGAGCCCGACAGAGCCCGACAGAGCCCGACAGGGCCCGACAGGGCCCAGTAGAGCCCGACAGAGCCCGACAGAGCCCGACAGAGCCCGACAGGGCCCGACAGAGCCTGACAGAGCCCGACAGGGCCCGACAGGGCCCGACAGAGCCCAGTAGAGCCCGACAGAGCCCGACAGAGCCCGACAGGGCCCAGTAGAGCCCAGTAGAGCCCGACAGAGCCCAGTAGAGCCCGACAGAGCCCGACAGAGCCCGACAGAGCCCGACAGGGCCCGACAGGGCCCGACAGAGCCCGACAGAGCCCGACAGGGCCCGACAGAGCCCGACAGAGCCCGACAGGGCCCAGTAGAGCCCGACAGAGCCCGACAGAGCCCGACAGAGCCCGACAGAGCCCAGTAGAGCCCGACAGAGCCCGACAGAGCCCGTCAGGGCCCGACAGGGCCCGACAGAGCCCGACAGAGCCCGACAGGGCCCAGTAGAGCCCGACAGAGCCCGACAGAGCCCGACAGAGCCCAGTAGAGCCCGACAGAGCCCGACAGGGCCCGACAGGGCCCGACAGAGCCCGACAGAGCCCGACAGAGCCCGACAGGGCCCGACTGGGCCCGACAGAGCCCAGTAGAGCCCGACAGAGCCCGACAGAGCCCGACAGAGCCCGACAGAGCCCGACAGGGCCCGACAGGGCCCGACAGGGCCCAGTAGAGCCCGACAGAGCCCGACAGAGCCCGACAGGGCCCGACAGGGCCCAGAAGAGCCCGACAGAGCCCGACAGAGCCCGACAGAACCCGACAGAGCCCGACAGAGCCCGACAGGACCCGACAGGGCCGGACAGAGCCCGGCAGAGCCCGACAGGGCCCAGTAGAGCCCGACAGAGCCCGACAGAGCCCAGAAGAGCCCAGTAGAGCCCGACAGAGCCCGACAGAGCCCGACAGAGCCCAACAGAACCCGACAGAGCCCGACAGAGACCAGTTGAGCCCGACAGAGCCCGACAGAGCCCGACAGAGCCCGACAGGGCCCGACAGGGCCCAGTAGAGCCCGACAGAGCCCGACAGAGCCCGACAGAGCCCGACAGAGCCCGACAGGGCCCGACAGAGCCTGACAGAGCCCGACAGGGCCCGACAGGGCCCGACAGAGCCCAGTAGAGCCCGACAGAGCCCGACAGAGCCCGACAGAGCCCGACAGGGCCCAGTAGAGCCCAGTAGAGCCCGACAGAGCCCAGTATAGCCCAGTAGAGCCCGACAGAGCCCGACAGAGCCCGACAGAGCCCGACAGGGCCCGACAGAGCCCGACAGAGCCCGACAGGGCCCGACAGAGCCCGACAGAGCCCGACAGGGCCCAGTAGAGCCCGACAGAGCCCGACAGAGCCCGACAGAGCCCGACAGGGCCCGACAGGGCCCGACAGAGCCCGACAGGGCCCGACAGAGCCCGACAGAGCCCGACAGAGCCCGACAGGGCCCCACAGAGCCCGACAGAGCCCGACAGGGCCCAGTAGAGCCCGACAGAGCCCGACAGAGCCCGACAGAGCCCGACAGAGCCCAGTAGAGCCCGACAGAGCCCGACAGGGCCCGACAGAGCCCGACAGGGCCCGACTGGGCCCGACAGGGCCCGACAGGGCCCGACAGAGCCCGACAGAGCCCGACAGAGCCCGACAGGGCCCCACAGAGCCCGACAGAGCCCGACAGGGCCCAGTAGAGCCCGACAGAGCCCGACAGAGCCCGACAGAGCCCGACAGAGCCCAGTAGAGCCCGACAGAGCCCGACAGGGCCCGACAGAGCCCGACAGGGCCCGACTGGGCCCGACAGAGCCCAGTAGAGCCCGACAGAGCCCGACAGAGCCCGAAAGAGCCCGACAGGGCCCGACAGGGCCCGACAGGGCCCAGTAGAGCCCGACAGAGCCCGACAGAGCCCGACAGAGCCCGACAGGGCCCGACAGAGCCCGACAGGGCCCGACAGGGCCCGACAGAGCCCGACAGAGCCCGACAGGGCCCGATAGAGCCCGACAGGGCCCGACAGAGCCCGACAGAGCCCGACAGGGCACGACAGAGCCCGACAGAGCCCGACAGGGCCCTACAGAGCCCGACAGAGCCCGACAGAGCCCGACAGGGCCCAGTAGAGCCCGACAGAGCCCAGTAGAGCCCAGTAGAGCCCGACAGAGCCCGACAGAGCCCGACAGGGCCCGACAGAGCCCGACAGAGCCCGACAGGGCCCGACAGAGCCCGACAGAGCCCGACAGGGCCCAGTAGATCCCGACAGAGCCCGACAGAGCCCGACAGAGCCCGACAGGGCCCGACAGAGCCCGACAGGGCCCGACAGGGCCCGACAGGGCCCGACAGGGCCCGACAGAGCCCGACAGAGCCCGGCAGGGCCCAGTAGAGCCCGACAGAGCCCGACAGAGCCCGACAGGGCCCGACACAGCCCGACAGAGCCCGACAGAGCCCGACAGGGCCCGACAGAGCCCGACAGGGCCCGACAGGGCCCAGTAGAGCCCGATAGAGCCCGACAGAGCCCGACAGAGCCCGACAGGGCCCGACAGAGCCCGACAGAGCCCGACAGGGCCCGACAGGGCCCGACAGAGCCCGACAGAGCCCGACAGGGCCCGATAGAGCCCGACAGGGCCCGACAGAGCCCGACAGAGCCCGACAGGGCCCGACAGAGCCCGACAGAGCCCGACAGAGCCCGACAGGGCCCGACAGAGCCCGACAGAGCCCAGTATAGCCCAGTAGAGCCCGACAGAGCCCGACAGAGCCCGACAGAGCCCGACAGGGCCCGACAGAGCCCGACAGAGCCCGACAGGGCCCGACAGAGCCCGACAGAGCCCGACAGGGCCCAGTAGAGCCCGACAGAGCCCGACAGAGCCCGACAGAGCCCGACAGGGCCCGACAGGGCCCGACAGAGCCCGACAGAGCCCGACAGAGCCCGACAGAGCCCGACAGAGCCCGACAGGGCCCCACAGAGCCCGACAGAGCCCGACAGGGCCCAGTAGAGCCCGACAGAGCCCGACAGAGCCCGACAGAGCCCGACAGAGCCCAGTAGAGCCCGACAGAGCCCGACAGGGCCCGACAGAGCCCGACAGGGCCCGACTGGGCCCGACAGGGCCCGACAGGGCCCGACAGAGCCCGACAGAGCCCGACAGAGCCCGACAGGGCCCCACAGAGCCCGACAGAGCCCGACAGGGCCCAGTAGAGCCCGACAGAGCCCGACAGAGCCCGACAGAGCCCGACAGAGCCCAGTAGAGCCCGACAGAGCCCGACAGGGCCCGACAGAGCCCGACAGGGCCCGACTGGGCCCGACAGAGCCCAGTAGAGCCCGACAGAGCCCGACAGAGCCCGAAAGAGCCCGACAGGGCCCGACAGGGCCCGACAGGGCCCAGTAGAGCCCGACAGAGCCCGACAGAGCCCGACAGAGCCCGACAGAGCCCGACAGGGCCCGACAGAGCCCGACAGGGCCCGACAGGGCCCGACAGAGCCCGACAGAGCCCGACAGGGCCCGATAGAGCCCGACAGGGCCCGACAGAGCCCGACAGAGCCCGACAGGGCACGACAGAGCCCGACAGAGCCCGACAGGGCCCTACAGAGCCCGACAGAGCCCGACAGAGCCCGACAGGGCCCAGTAGAGCCCGACAGAGCCCAGTAGAGCCCAGTAGAGCCCGACAGAGCCCGACAGAGCCCGACAGGGCCCGACAGAGCCCGACAGAGCCCGACAGGGCCCGACAGAGCCCGACAGAGCCCGACAGGGCCCAGTAGATCCCGACAGAGCCCGACAGAGCCCGACAGAGCCCGACAGGGCCCGACAGAGCCCGACAGGGCCCGACAGGGCCCGACAGGGCCCGACAGGGCCCGACAGAGCCCGACAGAGCCCGACAGGGCCCCACAGAGCCCGACAGAGCCCGACAGGGCCCAGTAGATCCCGACAGAGCCCGACAGAGCCCGACAGAGCCCAGTAGAGCCCGACAGAGCCCGACAGAGCCCGACAGGGCCCGACAGGGACCGACAGAGCCCGACAGAGCCCGACAGAGCCCGACAGGGCCCAGTAGAGCCCGACAGAGCCCGACAGAGCCCGACAGAGCCCAGTAGAGCCCGACAGAGCCCGACAGGGCCCGACAGAGCCCGACAGGGCCCGACTGGGCCCGACAGAGCCCAGTAGAGCCCGACAGAGCCCGACAGAGCCCGACAGAGCCCGACAGGGCCCGACAGGGCCCGACAGGGCCCGACAGGGCCCAGTAGAGCCCGACAGAGCCCGACAGAGCCCGACAGAGCCCGACAGGGCCCGACAGAGCCCAACAGAGCCCGACAGGGCACGACAGAGCCCGACAGAGCCCGACAGGGCCCGACAGAGCCCGACAGAGCCCGACAGAGCCCGACAGAACCCGACAGAGCCCGACAGAGCCCAGTAGAGCCCACTAGAGCCCGACAGAGCCCGACAGAGCCCGACAGAGCCCGACAGGGCCCGACAGGGCCCAGTAGAGCCCGACAGAGCCCGACAGAGCCCGACAGAGCCCGACAGAGCCTGACAGGGCCCGACAGGGCCCAGTAGAGCCCGACAGAGCCCGACAGAGCCCGACAGAGCCCGACAGGGCCCGACAGAGCCCGACAGAGCCCGACAGGGCCCGACAGGGCCCAGTAGAGCCCGACAGAGCCCGACAGAGCCCAACAGAGCCCGACAGAGCCTGACAGGGCCCGACAGAGCCCGACAGAGCCCGACAGGGCCCAGTAGAGCCCGACAGAGCCCGACAGAGCCCGACAGAGCCCGACAGGGCCCGACAGGGCCCGACAGAGCCCGACAGAGCCCGACAGGGCCCGACAGAGCCCGACAGAGCCCGACAGGGCCCAGTAGAGCCCAGTAGAACCCGACAGAGCCCAGTAGAGCCCGACAGAGCCCGACAGAGCCCGACAGAGCCCGACAGAGCCCGACAGGACCCGACAGAACCCGACAGGGCCCGACAGGGCCCGACAGGTCCCGACAGAGCCCGACAGGGCCCGACTGGGCCCGACAGAGCCCAGTAGAGCCCGACAGAGCCCGACAGAGCCCGACAGAGCCCGACAGGGCCCGACAGGGCCCAGAAGAGCCCGACAGAGCCCGACAGAGCCCGAGAGGGCCCGAGATAGCCCGACAGAGCCCGACAGGGCCCGACAGGGCCCGACAGGGCCCGACAGGGCCCGGCAGAGCCCGACAGGGCCCAGTAGAGCCCGACAGAGCCCGACAGAGCCCAGAAGAGCCCAGTAGAGCCCGACAGAGCCTGACAGAGCCCGACAGAGCCCGACAGAACCCGACAGAGCCCGACAGAGCCCGACAGAGCCCGACAGGGCCCGACAGAGCCTGACAGAGCCCGACAGGGCCCGACAGGGCCCGACAGAGCCCAGTAGAGCCCGACAGAGCCCGACAGAGCCCGACAGGGCCCAGTAGAGCCCAGTAGAGCCCGACAGAGCCCAGTAGAGCCCGACAGAGCCCGACAGAGCCCGACAGAGCCCGACAGGGCCCGACAGGGCCCGACAGAGCCCGACAGAGCCCGACAGGGCCCGACAGAGCCCGACAGAGCCCGACAGGGCCCAGTAGAGCCCGACAGAGCCCGACAGAGCCCGACAGAGCCCGACAGAGCCCAGTAGAGCCCGACAGAGCCCGACAGAGCCCGTCAGGGCCCGACAGGGCCCGACAGAGCCCGACAGAGCCCGACAGGGCCCAGTAGAGCCCGACAGAGCCCGACAGAGCCCGACAGAGCCCAGTAGAGCCCGACAGAGCCCGACAGGGCCCGACAGGGCCCGACAGAGCCCGACAGAGCCCGACAGAGCCCGACAGGGCCCGACTGGGCCCGACAGAGCCCAGTAGAGCCCGACAGAGCCCGACAGAGCCCGACAGAGCCCGACAGAGCCCGACAGGGCCCGACAGGGCCCGACAGGGCCCAGTAGAGCCCGACAGAGCCCGACAGAGCCCGACAGGGCCCGACAGGGCCCAGAAGAGCCCGACAGAGCCCGACAGAGCCCGACAGAACCCGACAGAGCCCGACAGAGCCCGACAGGACCCGACAGGGCCGGACAGAGCCCGGCAGAGCCCGACAGGGCCCAGTAGAGCCCGACAGAGCCCGACAGAGCCCAGAAGAGCCCAGTAGAGCCCGACAGAGCCCGACAGAGCCCGACAGAGCCCAACAGAACCCGACAGAGCCCGACAGAGACCAGTTGAGCCCGACAGAGCCCGACAGAGCCCGACAGAGCCCGACAGGGCCCGACAGGGCCCAGTAGAGCCCGACAGAGCCCGACAGAGCCCGACAGAGCCCGACAGAGCCCGACAGGGCCCGACAGAGCCTGACAGAGCCCGACAGGGCCCGACAGGGCCCGACAGAGCCCAGTAGAGCCCGACAGAGCCCGACAGAGCCCGACAGAGCCCGACAGGGCCCAGTAGAGCCCAGTAGAGCCCGACAGAGCCCAGTAGAGCCCGACAGAGCCCGACAGAGCCCGACAGAGCCCGACAGGGCCCGACAGGGCCCGACAGAGCCCGACAGAGCCCGACAGGGCCCGACAGAGACCGACAGAGCCCGACAGGGCCCAGTAGAGCCCGACAGAGCCCGACAGAGCCCGAAAGAGCCCGACAGAGCCCGACAGAGCCCAGTAGAGCCCGACAGAGCCCGACAGAGCCCGACAGAGCCCGACAGAGCCCGACAGAGCCCGGCAGGGCCCAGTAGAGCCCGACAGAGCCCGACAGAGCCCGACAGGGCCCGACACAGCCCGACAGAGCCCGACAGAGCCCGACAGGGCCCGACAGAGCCCGACAGGGCCCGACAGGGCCCAGTAGAGCCCGATAGAGCCCGACAGAGCCCGACAGAGCCCGACAGGGCCCGACAGAGCCCGACAGAGCCCGACAGGGCCCGACAGGGCCCGACAGAGCCCGACAGAGCCCGACAGGGCCCGATAGAGCCCGACAGGGCCCGACAGAGCCCGACAGAGCCCGACAGGGCCCGACAGAGCCCGACAGAGCCCGACAGAGCCCGACAGGGCCCGACAGAGCCCGACAGAGCCCAGTATAGCCCAGTAGAGCCCGACAGAGCCCGACAGAGCCCGACAGAGCCCGACAGGGCCCGACAGAGCCCGACAGAGCCCGACAGGGCCCGACAGAGCCCGACAGAGCCCGACAGGGCCCAGTAGAGCCCGACAGAGCCCGACAGAGCCCGACAGAGCCCGACAGGGCCCGACAGGGCCCGACAGAGCCCGACAGGGCCCGACAGAGCCCGACAGAGCCCGACAGAGCCCGACAGGGCCCCACAGAGCCCGACAGAGCCCGACAGAGCCCGACAGAGCCCAGTAGAGCCCGACAGAGCCCGACAGAGCCCGACAGAGCCCAGTAGAGCCCGACAGAGCCCGACAGGGCCCGACAGAGCCCGACAGGGCCCGACTGGGCCCGACAGGGCCCGACAGGGCCCGACAGAGCCCGACAGAGCCCGACAGAGCCCGACAGGGCCCCACAGAGCCCGACAGAGCCCGACAGGGCCCAGTAGAGCCCGACAGAGCCCGACAGAGCCCGACAGAGCCCGACAGAGCCCAGTAGAGCCCGACAGAGCCCGACAGGGCCCGATAGAGCCCGACAGGGCCCGACTGGGCCCGACAGAGCCCAGTAGAGCCCGACAGAGCCCGACAGAGCCCGAAAGAGCCCGACAGGGCCCGACAGGGCCCGACAGGGCCCAGTAGAGCCCGACAGAGCCCGACAGAGCCCGACAGAGCCCGACAGAGCCCGACAGGGCCCGACAGAGCCCAACAGAGCCCGACAGGGCACGACAGAGCCCGACAGAGCCCGACAGGGCCCGACAGAGCCCGACAGAGCCCGACAGAGCCCGACAGAACCCGACAGAGCCCAGTAGAGCCCAGTAGAGCCCGACAGAGCCCGACAGAGCCCGACAGAGCCCGACAGAGCCCGACAGAGCCCAGTAGAGCCCGACAGAGCCCGACAGGGCCCGATAGAGCCCGACAGGGCCCGACTGGGCCCGACAGAGCCCAGTAGAGCCCGACAGAGCCCGACAGAGCCCGAAAGAGCCCGACAGAGCCCGACAGAGCCCGACAGGGCCCGACAGGGCCCAGTAGAGCCCGACAGAGCCCGACAGAGCCCGACAGAGACCGACAGAGCCCAGTAGAGCCCGACAGAGCCCGACAGAGCCCGACAGAGCCCGACAGAGCCCAGTAGAGCCCAGTAGAGCCCGACAGAGCCCGACACAGCCCGACAGAGCCCGACAGAGCCCGACAGGGCCCGACAGAGCCCGACAGGGCCCGACAGGGCCCAATAGAGCCCAACAGAGCCCGACAGAGCCCGACAGAGCCCGACAGAGCCTGACAGGGCCCGACAGAGCCCGACAGAGCCCGACAGGGCCCAGTAGAGCCCGACAGAGCCCGACAGAGCCCGACAGAGCCCGACAGGGCCCGATAGAGCCCGACAGAGCCCGACAGGGCCCGACAGGGCCCGACAGAGCCCGACAGAGCCCGACAGGGCCCAGTAGAGCCCAGTAGAACCCGACAGAGCCCAGTAGAGCCCGACAGAGCCCGACAGAGCCCGACAGAGCCCGACAGGGCCCGACAGAACCCGACAGGGCCCGACAGGGCCCGACAGAGCCTGACAGAGCCCGACAGGGCCCGACTGGGCCCGACAGAGCCCAGTAGAGCCCGACAGAGCCCGACAGACCCCGACAGAGCCCGACAGGGCCCGACAGGGCCCGACAGGGCCCAGTAGAGCCCGACAGAGCCCGACAGAGCCCGACAGAGCCCGACAGGGCCCGACAGAGCCCGACAGAGCCCGACAGGGCACGACAGAGCCCGACAGAGCCCGACAGGGCCCGACAGAGCCCGACAGAGCCCGACAGAGCCCGACAGAACCCGACAGAGCCCGACAGAGCCCAGTAGAGCCCAGTAGAGCCCGACAGAGCCCGACAGAGCCCGACAGAGCCCGACAGGGCCCGACAGGGCCCAGTAGAGCCCGACAGAGCCCGACAGAGCCCGACAGAGCCCGACAGGGCCCGACAGGGCCCAGTAGAGCCCGACAGAGCCCGACAGAGCCCGACAGAGCCCGACAGAGCCCAGTAGAGCCCGACAGATCCCGACAGAGCCCGACAGAGCCCGACAGAGCCCAGTAGAGCCCAGTAGAGCCCGACAGAGCCCGACACAGCCCGACAGAGCCCGACAGAGCCCGACAGGGCCCGACAGAGCCCGACAGAGCCCGACAGGGCCCGACAGGGCCCAGTAGAGCCCGACAGAGCCCGACAGGGCCCGACAGAGCCCGACAGAGCATTACAGGGCCCAACAGAACCCGACAGAGCCCGACAGAGCCCGACAGGGCCCAGTAGAGCCCGACAGAGCCCGACAGAGCCCGACAGAGCCCGACAGGGCCCGACAGAGCCCGACAGAGCCCGACAGGGCCCGACAGGGCCCGACAGAGCCCGACAGAGCCCGACAGGGCCCGACAGAGCCCGACAGAGCCCGACAGGGCCCAGTAGAGCCCAGTAGAACCCGACAGAGCCCAGTAGAGCCCGACAGAGCCCGACAGAGCCCGACAGAGCCCGACAGGGCCCGACAGGGCCCGACAGGGCCCGACAGGGCCCGACAGAGCCCGACAGGGCCCAGTAGAGCCCGACAGAGCCCGACAGAGCCCAGTAGAGCCCGACAGAGCCCGACAGAGCCCGACAGGGCCCGACAGGGCCCGACAGAGCCCGACAGGGCCCGACAGAGCCCGACAGAGCCCGACAGAGCCCAGTAGAGCCCGACTGAGCCCGTCAGGGCCCGACAGGGCCCGACAGGGCCCAGTAGAGCCCGACAGAGCCCGACAGAGCCCAGTAGAGCCCAGTAGAGCCCGACAGAGCCCGACAGAGCCCGACAGAGCCCGACAGAGCCCGACAGGGCCCGACAGGGCCCAGTAGAGCCCAGTAGAGCCCGACAGAGCCCGACAGAGCCCGACAGAGCCCGACAGAGCCCGACAGAGCCCGACAGGGCCCGACAGAGCCCGACAGAGCCCAGTAGAGCCCGACAGAGCCCGACAGAGCCCGACAGAGCCCGACAGGGCCCGACACAGCCCGACAGAGCCCGACAGAGCCCGACAGGGCCCGACAGAGCCCGACAGGGCCCGACAGGGCCCAGTAGAGCCCGATAGAGCCCGACAGAGCCCGACAGAGCCCGACAGGGCCCGACAGAGCCCGACAGAGCCCGACAGGGCCCGACAGGGACCGACAGAACCCGACAGAGCCCGACAGGGCCCGATAGAGCCCGACAGGGCCCAGTAGAGCCCGACAGAGCCCGACAGGGCACGACAGAGCCCGACAGAGCCCGACATGGCCCGACAGAGCCCAACAGAGCCCGACAGAGCCCGACAGGGCCCGACAGAGCCCGACAGAGCCCAGTATAGCCCAGTAGAGCCCGACAGAGCCCGACAGAGCCCGACAGAGCCCGACAGGGCCCGACAGAGCCCGACAGAGCCCGACAGGGCCCAGTAGAGCCCGACAGAGCCCGACAGAGCCCGACAGGGCCCAGTAGAGCCCGACAGAGCCCGACAGAGCCCGACAGAGCCCGACAGGGCCCGACAGAGCCCGACAGGGCCCGACAGGGCCCGACAGAGCCCGACAGGGCCCGACAGAGCCCGACAGAGCCCGACAGAGCCCGACAGGGCCCCACAGAGCCCGACAGAGCCCGACAGGGCCCAGTAGAGCCCGACAGAGCCCGACAGAGCCCGACAGAGCCCGACAGAGCCCAGTAGAGCCCGACAGAGCCCGACAGGGCCCGACAGAGCCCGACAGGGCCCGACTGGGCCCGACAGAGCCCAGTAGAGCCCGACAGAGCCCGACAGAGCCCGAAAGAGCCCGACAGGGCCCGACAGGGCCCGACAGGGCCCAGTAGAGCCCGACAGAGCCCGACAGAGCCCGACAGAGCCCGACAGGGCCCGACAGAGCCCAACAGAGCCCGACAGGGCACGACAGAGCCCGACAGAGCCCGACAGGGCCCGACAGAGCCCGACAGAGCCCGACAGAGCCCGACAGAACCCGACAGAGCCCGACAGAGCCCAGTAGAGCCCAGTAGAGCCCGACAGAGCCCGACAGAGCCCGACAGAGCCCGACAGGGCCCGACAGGGCCCAGTAGAGCCCGACAGAGCCCGACAGAGCCCGACAGAGCCCGACAGAGCCCGACAGGGCCCGACAGGGCCCAGTAGAGCCCGACAGAGCCCGACAGAGCCCGACAGAGACCGACAGAGCCCAGTAGAGCCCGACAGAGCCCGACAGAGCCCGACAGAGCCCGACAGAGCCCAGTAGAGCCCAGTAGAGCCCGACAGAGCCCGACACAGCCCGACAGAGCCCGACAGAGCCCGACAGGGCCCGACAGAGCCCGACAGGGCCCGACAGGGCCCAGTAGAGCCCAACAGAGCCCGACAGAGCCCGACAGAGCCCGACAGAGCCTGACAGGGCCCGACAGAGCCCGACAGAGCCCGACAGGGCCCAGTAGAGCCCGACAGAGCCCGACAGAGCCCGACAGAGCCCGACAGGGCCCGACAGAGCCCGACAGAGCCCGACAGGGCCCGACAGGGCCCGACAGAGCCCGACAGAGCCCGACAGGGCCCAGTAGAGCCCAGTAGAACCCGACAGAGCCCAGTAGAGCCCGACAGAGCCCGACAGAGCCCGACAGAGCCCGACAGGGCCCGACAGAACCCGACAGGGCCCGACAGGGCCCGACAGAGCCCGACAGAGCCCGACAGGGCCCGACTGGGCCCGACAGAGCCCAGTAGAGCCCGACAGAGCCCGACAGACCCCGACAGAGCCCGACAGGGCCCGACAGGGCCCGACAGGGCCCAGTAGAGCCCGACAGAGCCCGACAGAGCCCGACAGAGCCCGACAGGGCCCGACAGAGCCCGACAGAGCCCGACAGGGCACGACAGAGCCCGACAGAGCCCGACAGGGCCCGACAGAGCCCGACAGAGCCCGACAGAGCCCGACAGAACCCGACAGAGCCCGACAGAGCCCAGTAGAGCCCAGTAGAGCCCGACAGAGCCCGACAGAGCCCGACAGAGCCCGACAGAGCCCGACAGGACCCAGTAGAGCCCGACAGAGCCCGACAGAGCCCGACAGAGCCCGACAGGGCCCGACAGGGCCCAGTAGAGCCCGACAGAGCCCGACAGAGCCCGACAGAGCCCGACAGAGCCCAGTAGAGCCCGACAGAGCCCGACAGAGCCCGACAGAGCCCGACAGAGCCCAGTAGAGCCCAGTAGAGCCCGACAGAGCCCGACACAGCCCGACAGAGCCCGACAGAGCCCGACAGGGCCCGACAGAGCCCGACAGAGCCCGACAGGGCCCGACAGGGCCCAGTAGAGCCCGACAGAGCCCGACAGGGCCCGACAGAGCCCGACAGAGCATTACAGGGCCCAACAGAACCCGACAGAGCCCGACAGAGCCCGACAGGGCCCAGTAGAGCCCGACAGAGCCCGACAGAGCCCGACAGAGCCCGACAGGGCCCGACAGAGCCCGACAGAGCCCGACAGGGCCCGACAGGGCCCGACAGAGCCCGACAGAGCCCGACAGGGCCCGACAGAGCCCGACAGAGCCCGACAGAGCCCGACAGGGCCCAGTAGAGCCCAGTAGAACCCGACAGAGCCCAGTAGAGCCCGACAGAGCCCGACAGAGCCCGACAGAGCCCGACAGGGCCCGACAGGGCCCGACAGGGCCCGACAGAGCCCGACAGGGCCCAGTAGAGCCCGACAGAGCCCGACAGAGCCCAGTAGAGCCCGACAGAGCCCGACAGAGCCCGACAGGGCCCGACAGGGCCCGACAGAGCCCGACAGGGCCCGACAGAGCCCGACAGAGCCCGACAGAGCCCAGTAGAGCCCGACTGAGCCCGTCAGGGCCCGACAGGGCCCGACAGGGCCCAGTAGAGCCCGACAGAGCCCGACAGAGCCCAGTAGAGCCCAGTAGAGCCCGACAGAGCCCGACAGAGCCCGACAGAGCCCGACAGAGCCCGACATGGCCCGATAGAGCCCGACAGGGCCCGACAGGGCCCGACAGAGCCCAGTAGAGCCCGACAGAGCCCGACAGAGCCCGACAGAACCCGACAGAGCCCGACAGAGCCCAGTAGAGCCCGACAGAGCCCGACAGTGCCCGACAGGGCCCGACAGGGCCCGACAGGGCCCAGTAGAGCCCGACAGAGCCCGACAGAGCCCGACAGAGCCCGACAGGGCCCGACAGGGCCCGACAGAGCCCGACAGGGCCCGACAGGGCCCGACAGAGCCCAGTACAGCCCGACAGAGCCCGACAGAGCCCGACAGAACCCGACAGAGCCCGACAGAGCCCAGTAGAGCCCGACAGAGCCCGACAGTGCCCGACAGGGCCCGACAGGGCCCGACAGGGCCCAGTAGAGCCCGACAGAGCCCGACAGAGCCCGACAGAGCCCGACAGGGCCCGACAGGGCCCAGAAGAGCCCGACAGAGCCCGACAGAGCCCGACAGAACCCGACAGAGCCCGACTAGAGCCCGACAGAGCCCGACAGAGCCCGACAGGGCCCGACAGGGCCCGGCAGAGCCCGACAGGGCCCAGTAGAGCCCGACAGAGCCCGACAGAGCCCAGAAGAGCCCAGTAGAGCCCGACAGAGCCCGACAGAACCCGACAGAGCCCGACAGAACCCGACAGAGCCCGACAGAGACCAGTTGAGCCCGACAGAGCCCGACAGAGCCCGACAGAGCCCGACAGGGCCCGACAGGGCCCAGTAGAGCCCGACAGAGCCCGACAGAGCCCGACAGAGCCCGACAGAGCCCGACAGAGCCCAGTAGAGCCCGACAGAGCCCGACAGAGCCCGACAGAGCCCGACAGGGCCCGACAGAGCCTGACAGAGCCCGACAGGGCCCGACAGGGCCCGACAGAGCCCAGTAGAACCCGACAGAGCCCGACAGAGCCCGACAGAGCCCGACAGGGCCCAGTAGAGCCCAGTAGAGCCCGACAGAGCCCAGTAGAGCCCGACAGAGCCCGACAGAGCCCGACAGAGCCCGACAGGGCCCGACAGAGCCCGACAGAGCCCGACAGGGCCCGACAGAGACCGACAGAGCCCAACAGGGCCCAGTAGAGCCCGACAGAGCCCGACAGAGCCCGAAAGAGCCCGACAGAGCCCGACAGAGCCCAGTAGAGCCCGACAGAGCCCGACAGAGCCCGACAGAGCCCGACAGGACCCGACAGAGCCCGACAGAGCAAGACAGGGCCCGACAGAGCCCGACAGAGCCCGACAGAGCCCGACAGGGCCCAGTAGAGCCCAACAGAGCCCGACAGAGCCCGACAGAGCCCGACAGGGCCCGACACAGCCCGACAGAGCCCGACAGAGCCCGACAGGGCCCGACAGAGCCCGACAGGGCCCGACAGGGTCCAGTAGAGCCCGATAGAGCCCGACAGAGCCCGACAGAGCCCGACAGGGCCCGACAGGGCCCGACAGAGCCCGACAGAGCCCGACAGGGCCCGATAGAGCCCGACAGGGCCCGACAGAACCCGACAGAGCCCGACAGGGCACGACAGAGCCCGACAGAGCCCGACAGGGCCCGACAGAGCCCGACAGAGCCCGACAGAGCCCGACAGAGCCCGACAGAGCCCGACAGGGCCCAGTAGAGCCCGACAGAGCCCGACAGGGCCCGACAGAGCCCGACAGGGCCCGACTGGGCCCGACAGAGCCCGACAGAGCCCGACAGGGCCCGACAGGGCCCAGTAGAGCCCGACAGAGCCCGACAGAGCCCGAAAGGGCCCGACAGAGCCCAACAGAGCCCGACAGGGCACGACAGAGCCCGACAGAGCCCGACAGGGCCCGACAGAGCCCGACAGAGCCCGACAGAGCCCGACAGAGCCCGACAGAACCCGACAGAGCCCGACAGAGCCCGACAGGGCCCGACAGGGCCCAGTAGAGCCCGACAGAGCCCGACAGAGCCCGACAGAGCCCGACAGGGCCCGACAGGGCCCAGTAGAGCCCGACAGAGCCCGACAGAGCCCGACAGAGCCCGACAGAGCCCAGTAGAGCCCGACAGAGCCCGACAGAGCCCGACAGAGCCCAGTAGAGCCCAGTAGAGCCCGACAGAGCCCGACACAGCCCGACAGAGCCCGACAGAGCCCGACAGGGCCCGACAGAGCCCGACAGAGCCCGACAGGGCCCGACAGGGCCCAGTAGAGCCCGACAGAGCCCGACAGAGCCCGACAGAGCCCGACAGGGCCCGACAGGGCCCGACAGAGCCCGACAGAGCCCGACAGGGCCCAGTAGAGCCCGACAGAGCCCGACAGAGCCCGACAGAGCCCGACAGAGCCCGACAGAGCCCGACAGAGCCCGACAGGGCCCGACAGGGCCCGACAGAGCCCGACAGAGCCCGACAGGGCCCGACAGAGCCCGACAGAGACCGACAGAGCCCGACAGGGCCCAGTAGAGCCCAGTAGAACCCGACAGAGCCCAGTAGAGCCCGACAGAGCCCGACAGAGCCCGACAGAGCCCGACAGAGCCCGACAGAACCCGACAGGGCCCGACAGGGCCCGACAGAGCCCGACAGAGCCCGACAGGGCCCGACTGGGCCCGACAGAGCCCGACAGAGCCCGACAGAGCCCGACAGGGCCCGACAGGGCCCGACAGGGCCCAGTAGAGCCCGACAGGGCCCGACAGAGACCGACAGAGCCCGACAGGGCCCAATAGAGCCCGACAGAGCCCGACAGAGCCCGAAAGAGCCCGACAGAGCCCGATAGAGCCCAGTAGAGCCCGACAGAGCCCGACAGAGCCCGACAGAGCCCGACAGGACCCGACAGAGCCCGACAGAGCCCGACAGGGCCCGACAGAGCCCGACAGAGCCCGACAGAGCCCGACAGGGCCCAGTAGAGCCCAACAGAGCCCGACAGAGCCCGACAGAGCCCGACAGGGCCCGACACAGCCCGACAGAGCCCGACAGGGCCCGACAGAGCCCGACAGGGCCCGACAGGGCCCAGTAGAGCCCGATAGAGCCCGACAGAGCCCGACAGAGCCCGACAGAGCCCGACAGGGCCCGACAGAGCCCGACAGAGCCCGACAGAGCCCGACAGGGCCCGACAGAGCCCGACAGAGCCCGACAGGGCACGACAGAGCCCGACAGAGCCCGACAGGGCACGACAGAGCCCGACAGAGCCCGACAGGGCACGACAGAGCCCGACAGAGCCCGACAGGGCCCGACAGAGCCCGACAGAGCCCGACAGAGCCCGACAGGGCCCAGTAGAGCCCGACAGAGCACAGTAGAGCCCAGTAGAGCCCGACAGAGCCCGACAGAGCCCGACAGAGCCCGACAGGGCCCGACAGGGCCCGACAGGGCCCAGTAGAGCCCGACAGAGCCCGACAGGGCCCGACAGAGCCCAGTAGAGCCCGACAGGGCCCGACAGAGCCCGACAGAGCCCGACAGGGCCCAGTAGAGCCCGACAGAGCCCGACAGAGCCCGACAGAGCCCGACAGGGCCCGACAGAGCCCGACAGGGCCCGACAGGGCCCGACAGAGCCCGACAGAGCCCGACAGAGCCCGACAGGGCCCCACAGAGCCCGACAGGGCCCAGTAGAGCCCGACAGAGCCCGACAGAGCCCGACAGAGCCCAGTAGAGCCCGACAGAGCCCGACAGAGCCCGACAGGGCCCGACAGGGCCCGACAGAGCCCGACAGAGCCCGACAGAGCCCGACAGGGCCCAGTAGAGCCCGACAGAGCCCGACAGAGCCCGACAGAGCCCGACAGAGCCCAGTAGAGCCCGACAGAGCCCGACAGGGCCCGACAGAGCCCGACAGGGCCCGACTGGGCCCGACAGAGCCCAGTAGAGCCCGACAGAGCCCGACAGAGCCCGACAGAGCCCGACAGGGCCCGACAGGGCCCGACAGGGCCCAGTAGAGCCCGACAGAGCCCGACAGAGCCCGACAGGGCCCGATAGAGCCCAACAGGGCCCGACAGGGCACGACAGAGCCCGACAGAGCCCGACAGGGCCCGACAGAGCCCGACAGAGCCCGACAGAGCCCGACAGAACCCGACAGAGCCCGACAGAGCCCAGTAGAGCCCGACAGAGCCCGACAGAGCCCGACAGAGCCCGACAGGGCCCGACAGGGCCCAGTAGAGCCCGACAGAGCCCGACAGAGCCCGACAGAGCCCGACAGAGCCCGACAGGGCCCGACAGGGCCCAGTAGAGCCCGACAGAGCCCGACAGAGCCCGACAGAGCCCGACAGAGCCCAGTAGAGCCCGACAGAGCCCGACAGAGCCCGACAGAGCCCAGTAGAGCCCAGTAGAGCCCGACAGAGCCCGACACAGCCCGACAGAGCCCGACAGAGCCCGACAGGGCCCGACAGAGCCCGACAGAGCCCGACAGGGCCCGACAGGGCCCAGTAGAGCCCGACAGAGCCCGACAGAGCCCGACAGAGCCCGACAGAGCCTGACAGGGCCCGACAGAGCCCGACAGAGCCCGACAGAGCCCGACAGGGCCCAGTAGAGCCCGACAGAGCCCGACAGAGCCCGACAGAGCCCGACAGGGCCCGACAGAGCCCGACAGGGCCCGACAGGGCCCGACAGAGCCCGACAGGGCCCGACAGAGCCCGACAGAGCCCGACAGAGCCCGACAGGGCCCAGTAGAGCCCAGTAGAACCCGACAGAGCCCAGTAGAGCCCGACAGAGCCCGACAGAGCCCGACAGAGCCCGACAGAGCCCGACAGGGCCCGACAGAACCCGACAGGGCCCGACAGGGCCCGACAGAGCCCGACAGAGCCCGACAGAGCCCGACAGAGCCCGACAGGGCCCGACAGGGCCCGACAGAGCCCGACAGAGCCCGACAGGGCCCGACAGAGCCCGACAGAGACCGACAGAGCCCGACAGGGCCCAGTAGAGCCCAGTAGAACCCGACAGAGCCCAGTAGAGCCCGACAGAGCCCGACAGAGCCCGACAGAGCCCGACAGAGCCCGACAGAGCCCGACAGAACCCGACAGGGCCCGACAGGGCCCGACAGAGCCCGACAGAGCCCGACAGGGCCCGACTGGGCCCGACAGAGCCCGACAGAGCCCGACAGAGCCCGACAGGGCCCGACAGGGCCCGACAGGGCCCAGTAGAGCCCGACAGGGCCCGACAGAGACCGACAGAGCCCGACAGGGCCCAGTAGAGCCCGACAGAGCCCGACAGAGCCCGAAAGAGCCCGACAGAGCCCGATAGAGCCCAGTAGAGCCCGACAGAGCCCGACAGAGCCCGACAGAGCCCGACAGGACCCGACAGAGCCCGACAGAGCCCGACAGGGCCCGACAGAGCCCGACAGAGCCCGACAGAGCCCGACAGGGCCCAGTAGAGCCCAACAGAGCCCGACAGAGCCCGACAGAGCCCGACAGGGCCCGACACAGCCCGACAGAGCCCGACAGGGCCCGACAGAGCCCGACAGGGCCCGACAGGGCCCAGTAGAGCCCGATAGAGCCCGACAGAGCCCGACAGAGCCCGACAGAGCCCGACAGGGCCCGACAGAGCCCGACAGAGCCCGACAGAGCCCGACAGGGCCCGACAGAGCCCGACAGAGCCCGACAGGGCACGACAGAGCCCGACAGAGCCCGACAGGGCACGACAGAGCCCGACAGAGCCCGACAGGGCCCGACAGAGCCCGACAGAGCCCGACAGAGCCCGACAGGGCCCAGTAGAGCCCGACAGAGCACAGTAGAGCCCAGTAGAGCCCGACAGAGCCCGACAGAGCCCGACAGAGCCCGACAGGGCCCGACAGGGCCCGACAGGGCCCAGTAGAGCCCGACAGAGCCCGACAGGGCCCGACAGAGCCCAGTAGAGCCCGACAGGGCCCGACAGAGCCCGACAGAGCCCGACAGGGCCCAGTAGAGCCCGACAGAGCCCGACAGAGCCCGACAGAGCCCGACAGGGCCCGACAGAGCCCGACAGGGCCCGACAGGGCCCGACAGAGCCCGACAGAGCCCGACAGAGCCCGACAGGGCCCCACAGAGCCCGACAGGGCCCAGTAGAGCCCGACAGAGCCCGACAGAGCCCGACAGAGCCCAGTAGAGCCCGACAGAGCCCGACAGAGCCCGACAGGGCCCGACAGGGCCCGACAGAGCCCGACAGAGCCCGACAGAGCCCGACAGGGCCCAGTAGAGCCCGACAGAGCCCGACAGAGCCCGACAGAGCCCGACAGAGCCCAGTAGAGCCCGACAGAGCCCGACAGGGCCCGACAGAGCCCGACAGGGCCCGACTGGGCCCGACAGAGCCCAGTAGAGCCCGACAGAGCCCGACAGAGCCCGACAGAGCCCGACAGGGCCCGACAGGGCCCGACAGGGCCCAGTAGAGCCCGACAGAGCCCGACAGAGCCCGACAGGGCCCGACAGAGCCCAACAGGGCCCGACAGGGCACGACAGAGCCCGACAGAGCCCGACAGGGCCCGACAGAGCCCGACAGAGCCCGACAGAGCCCGACAGAACCCGACAGAGCCCGACAGAGCCCAGTAGAGCCCGACAGAGCCCGACAGAGCCCGACAGAGCCCGACAGGGCCCGACAGGGCCCGGTAGAGCCCGACAGAGCCCGACAGAGCCCGACAGAGCCCGACAGAGCCCGACAGGGCCCGACAGGGCCCAGTAGAGCCCGACAGAGCCCGACAGAGCCCGACAGAGCCCGACAGAGCCCAGTAGAGCCCGACAGAGCCCGACAGAGCCCGACAGAGCCCAGTAGAGCCCAGTAGAGCCCGACAGAGCCCGACACAGCCCGACAGAGCCCGACAGAGCCCGACAGGGCCCGACAGAGCCCGACAGAGCCCGACAGGGCCCGACAGGGCCCAGTAGAGCCCGACAGAGCCCGACAGAGCCCGACAGAGCCCGACAGAGCCTGACAGGGCCCGACAGAGCCCGACAGAGCCCGACAGAGCCCGACAGGGCCCAGTAGAGCCCGACAGAGCCCGACAGAGCCCGACAGAGCCCGACAGGGCCCGACAGAGCCCGACAGGGCCCGACAGGGCCCGACAGAGCCCGACAGGGCCCGACAGAGCCCGACAGAGCCCGACAGAGCCCGACAGGGCCCAGTAGAGCCCAGTAGAACCCGACAGAGCCCAGTAGAGCCCGACAGAGCCCGACAGAGCCCGACAGAGCCCGACAGAGCCCGACAGAGCCCGACAGGGCCCGACAGAACCCGACAGGGCCCGACAGGGCCCGACAGAGCCCGACAGAGCCCGACAGGGCCCGACTGGGCCCGACAGAGCCCGACAGAGCCCGACAGAGCCCGACAGAGCCCGACAGAGCCCGACAGGGCCCGACAGAGCCCGACAGGGCACGACAGAGCCCGACAGAGCCCGACAGGGCCCGACAGGGCCCGACAGGGCCCAGTAGAGCCCGACAGAGCCCGACAGAGCCCGACAGATCCCGACAGGGCCCGACAGAGCCCGACAGGGCACGACAGAGCCCGACAGAGCCCGACAGGGCCCGACAGAGCCCGACAGAGCCCGACAGAGCCCGACAGAGCCCAGTAGAGCCCAGTAGAGCCCGACAGAGCCCGACAGGGCCCGACAGGGCCCAGTAGAGCCCGACAGAGCCCGACAGAGCCCGACAGAGCCCGACAGAGCCCGACAGGGCCCGACAGGGCCCAGTAGAGCCCGACAGAGCCCGACAGAGCCCGACAGAGCCCGACAGAGCCCAGTAGAGCCCGACAGAGCCCGACAGAGCCCGACAGAGCCCGACAGAGCCCAGTAGAGCCCAGTAGAGCCCGACAGAGCCCGACAGAGCCCGACAGAGCCCGACAGGGCCCGACAGAGCCCGACAGGGCCCGACAGGGCCCGACAGGGCCCAGTAGAGCCCGACAGAGCCCGACAGGGCCCGACAGAGCCCGACAGAGCATTACAGGGCCCAACAGAGCCCGACAGAGCCCGACAGAGCCCGACAGGGCCCAGTAGAGCCCGACAGAGCCCGACAGAGCCCGACAGAGCCCGACAGGGCCCGACAGAGCCCGACAGAGCCTGACAGGGCCCGACAGGGCCCGACAGGGCCCGACAGAGCCCGACAGGGCCCGACAGAGCCCGACAGAGCCCGACACAGCCCGACAGAGCCCGACAGAGCCCGACAGGGCCCGACAGAGCCCGACAGAGCATTACAGGGCCCAACAGAACCCGACAGAGCCCGACAGGGCCCAGTAGAGCCCGACAGAGCCCGACAGAGCCCGACAGAGCCCGACAGGGCCCGACAGAGCCCGACAGAGCCCGACAGGGCCCGACAGGGCCCGACAGAGCCCGACAGAGCCCGACAGGGCCCGACAGAGCCCGACAGAGCCCGACAGAGCCCGACAGGGCCCAGTAGAGCCCAGTAGAACCCGACAGAGCCCAGTAGAGCCCGACAGAGCCCGACAGAGCCCGACAGAGCCCGACAGGGCCCGACAGGGCCCGACAGGGCCCGACAGAGCCCGACAGGGCCCAGTAGAGCCCGACAGAGCCCTACAGAGCCCAGTAGAGCCCGACAGAGCCCGACAGAGCCCGACAGGGCCCGACAGGGCCCGACAGAGCCCGACAGGGCCCGACAGAGCCCGACAGAGCCCGACAGAGCCCAGTAGAGCCCGACTGAGCCCGTCAGGGCCCGACAGGGCCCGACAGGGCCCAGTAGAGCCCGACAGAGCCCGACAGAGCCCAGTAGAGCCCAGTAGAGCCCGACAGAGCCCGACAGAGCCCGACAGAGCCCGACAGAGCCCGACAGGGCCCGATAGAGCCCGACAGGGCCCGACAGGGCCCGACAGAGCCCAGTAGAGCCCGACAGAGCCCGACAGAGCCCGACAGAACCCGACAGAGCCCGACAGAGCCCAGTAGAGCCCGACAGAGCCCGACAGTGCCCGACAGGGCCCGACAGGGCCCGACAGGGCCCAGTAGAGCCCGACAGAGCCCGACAGAGCCCGACAGAGCCCGACAGGGCCCGACAGGGCCCGACAGAGCCCGACAGGGCCCGACAGGGCCCGACAGAGCCCAGTACAGCCCGACAGAGCCCGACAGAGCCCGACAGAACCCGACAGAGCCCGACAGAGCCCAGTAGAGCCCGACAGAGCCCGACAGTGCCCGACAGGGCCCGACAGGGCCCGACAAGGCCCAGTAGAGCCCGACAGAGCCCGACAGAGCCGGACAGAGCCCGACAGGGCCCGACAGGGCCCAGAAGAGCCCGACAGAGCCCGACAGAGCCCGACAGAACCCGACAGAGCCCGACAGAGCCCGACAGAGCCCGACAGAGCCCGACAGGGCCCGACAGGGCCCGGCAGAGCCCGACAGGGCCCAGTAGAGCCCGACAGAGCCCGACAGAGCCCAGAAGAGCCCAGTAGAGCCCGACAGAGCCCGACAGAGCCCGACAGAGCCCGACAGAACCCGACAGAGCCCGACAGAGACCAGTTGAGCCCGACAGAGCCCGACAGAGCCCGACAGAGCCCGACAGGGCCCGACAGGGCCCAGTAGAGCCCGACAGAGCCCGACAGAGCCCGACAGAGCCCGACAGAGCCCGACAGAGCCCAGTAGAGCCCGACAGAGCCCGACAGAGCCCGACAGAGCCCGACAGGGCCCGACAGAGCCTGACAGAGCCCGACAGGGCCCGACAGGGCCCGACAGAGCCCAGTAGAACCCGACAGAGCCCGACAGAGCCCGACAGAGCCCGACAGGGCCCAGTAGAGCCCAGTAGAGCCCGACAGAGCCCAGTAGAGCCCGACAGAGCCCGACAGAGCCCGACAGAGCCCGACAGGGCCCGACAGAGCCCGACAGAGCCCGACAGGGCCCGACAGAGACCGACAGAGCCCAACAGGGCCCAGTAGAGCCCGACAGAGCCCGACAGAGCCCGAAAGAGCCCGACAGAGCCCGACAGAGCCCAGTAGAGCCCGACAGAGCCCGACAGAGCCCGACAGAGCCCGACAGGACCCGACAGAGCCCGACAGAGCAAGACAGGGCCCGACAGAGCCCGACAGAGCCCGACAGAGCCCGACAGGGCCCAGTAGAGCCCAACAGAGCCCGACAGAGCCCGACAGAGCCCGACAGGGCCCGACACAGCCCGACAGAGCCCGACAGAGCCCGACAGGGCCCGACAGAGCCCGACAGGGCCCGACAGGGCCCAGTAGAGCCCGATAGAGCCCGACAGAGCCCGACAGAGCCCGACAGGGCCCGACAGGGCCCGACAGAGCCCGACAGAGCCCGACAGGGCCCGATAGAGCCCGACAGGGCCCGACAGAACCCGACAGAGCCCGACAGGGCACGACAGAGCCCGACAGAGCCCGACAGGGCCCGACAGGGCCCGACAGAGCCCGACAGAGCCCGACAGAGCCCGACAGGGCCCAGTAGAGCCCGACAGAGCCCGACAGGGCCCGACAGAGCCCGACAGGGCCCGACTGGGCCCGACAGAGCCCAGTAGAGCCCGACAGAGCCCGACAGAGCCCGACAGGGCCCGACAGGGCCCAGTAGAGCCCGACAGAGCCCGACAGAGCCCGAAAGGGCCCGACAGAGCCCAACAGAGCCCGACAGGGCACGACAGAGCCCGACAGAGCCCGACAGGGCCCGACAGAGCCCGACAGAGCCCGACAGAGCCCGACAGAGCCCGACAGAACCCGACAGAGCCCGACAGAGCCCGACAGGGCCCGACAGGGCCCAGTAGAGCCCGACAGAGCCCGACAGAGCCCGACAGAGCCCGACAGAGCCCGACAGGGCCCGACAGGGCCCAGTAGAGCCCGACAGAGCCCGACAGAGCCCGACAGAGCCCAGTAGAGCCCGACAGAGCCCGACAGAGCCCGACAGAGCCCAGTAGAGCCCAGTAGAGCCCGACAGAGCCCGACACAGCCCGACAGAGCCCGACAGAGCCCGACAGGGCCCGACAGAGCCCGACAGAGCCCGACAGGGCCCGACAGAGCCCAGTAGAGCCCGACAGAGCCCGACAGAGCCCGACAGAGCCCGACAGGGCCCGACAGAGCCCGACAGAGCCCGACAGAGCCCGACAGGGCCCAGTAGAGCCCGACAGAGCCCGACAGAGCCCGACAGAGCCCGACAGAGCCCGACAGGGCCCGACAGGGCCCGACAGGGCCCGACAGGGCCCGACAGAGCCCGACAGAGACCGACAGAGCCCGACAGGGCCCAGTAGAGCCCAGTAGAACCCGACAGAGCCCAGTAGAGCCCGACAGAGCCCGACAGAGCCCGACAGAGCCCGACAGAGCCCGACAGAACCCGACAGGGCCCGACAGGGCCCGACAGAGCCCGACAGAGCCCGACAGGGCCCGACTGGGCCCGACAGAGCCCAGTAGAGCCCGACAGAGCCCGACAGAGCCCGACAGAGCCCGACAGAGCCCGACAGGGCCCAGTAGAGCCCGACAGAGCCCGACAGAGCCCGAAAGAGCCCGACAGAGCCCGATAGAGCCCAGTAGAGCCCGACAGAGTCCGACAGAGCCCGACAGAGCCCGACAGGACCCGACAGAGCCCGACAGAGCCCGACAGGGCCCGACAGAGCCCGACAGAGCCCGACAGAGCCCGACAGGGCCCAGTAGAGCCCAACAGAGCCCGACAGAGCCCGACAGAGCCCGACAGGGCCCGACACAGCCCGACAGAGCCCGACAGGGCCCGACAGAGCCCGACAGGGCCCGACAGGGCCCAGTAGAGCCCGATAGAGCCCGACAGAGCCCGACAGAGCCCGACAGAGCCCGACAGGGCCCGACAGGGCCCGACAGGGAACGACAGGGCCCGACAGGGCCCGACAGAGCCCGACAGAGCCCGACAGGGCCCGATAGAGCCCGACAGGGCCCGACAGAACCCGACAGAGCCCGACAGGGCACGACAGAGCCCGACAGAGCCCGACAGGGCCCGACAGAGCCCGACAGAGCCCGACAGAGCCCGACAGGGCCCAGTAGAGCCCGACAGAGCACAGTAGAGCCCAGTAGAGCCCGACAGAGCCCGACAGAGCCCGAAAGAGCCCGACAGGGCCCGACAGGGCCCGACAGGGCCCAGTAGAGCCCGACAGAGCCCGACAGGGCCCGACAGAGCCCAGTAGAGCCCGACAGGGCCCGACAGAGCCCGACAGAGCCCGACAGGGCCCAGTAGAGCCCGACAGAGCCCGACAGAGCCCGACAGAGCCCGACAAGGCCCGACAGAGCCCAACAGGGCCCGACAGGGCCCGACAGAGCCCGACAGAGCCCGACAGAGCCCGACAGGGCCCCACAGAGCCCGACAGGGCCCAGTAGAGCCCGACAGAGCCCGACAGAGCCCGACAGAGCCCGACAGAGCCCAGTAGAGCCCGACAGAGCCCGACAGAGCCCGACAGGGCCCGACAGGGCCCGACAGAGCCCGACAGAGCCCGACAGAGCCCGACAGGGCCCAGTAGAGCCCGACAGAGCCCGACAGAGCCCGACAGAGCCCGACAGAGCCCAGTAGAGCCCGACAGAGCCCGACAGGGCCCGACAGAGCCCGACAGGGCCCGACTGGGCCCGACTGGGCCCAGTAGAGCCCGACAGAGCCCGACAGAGCCCGACAGAGCCCGACAGGGCCCGACAGGGCCCGACAGGGCCCAGTAGAGCCCGACAGAGCCCGACAGAGCCCGACAGGGCCCGACAGAGCCCAACAGGGCCCGACAGGGCACGACAGAGCCCGACAGAGCCCGACAGGGCCCGACAGAGCCCGACAGAGCCCGACAGAGCCCGACAGAACCCGACAGAGCCCGACAGAGCCCAGTAGAGCCCAGTAGAGCCCGACAGAGCCCGACAGAGCCCGACAGAGCCCGACAGAGCCCGACAGGGCCCGACAGAACCCGACAGGGCCCGACAGGGCCCGACAGAGCCCGACAGAGCCCGACAGGGCCCGACTGGGCCCGACAGAGCCCAGTAGAGCCCGACAGAGCCCGACAGAGCCCGACAGAGCCCGACAGGGCCCGACAGAGCCCGACAGGGCACGACAGAGCCCGACAGAGCCCGACAGGGCCCGACAGGGCCCGACAGGGCCCAGTAGAGCCCGACAGAGCCCGACAGAGCCCGACAGAGCCCGACAGGGCCCGACAGAGCCCGACAGGGCACGACAGAGCCCGACAGAGCCCGACAGGGCCCGACAGAGCCCGACAGAGCCCGACAGAGCCCAGTAGAGCCCAGTAGAGCCCGACAGAGCCCGACAGAGCCCGACAGAGCCCGACAGGCCCCGACAGGGCCCAGTAGAGCCCGACAGAGCCCGACAGAGCCCGACAGAGCCCGACAGAGCCCGACAGGGCCCGACAGGGCCCAGTAGAGCCCGACAGAGCCCGACAGAGCCCGACAGAGCCCGACAGAGCCCAGTAGAGCCCGACAGAGCCCGACAGAGCCCGACAGAGCCCGACAGAGCCCAGTAGAGCCCAGTAGAGCCCGACAGAGCCCGACAGAGCCCGACAGAGCCCGACAGGGCCCGACAGAGCCCGACAGGGCCCGACAGGGCCCGACAGGGCCCAGTAGAGCCCGACAGAGCCCGACAGGGCCCGACAGAGCCCGACAGGGCCCGACAGAGCCCGACAGAGCCCGACAGGGCCCGATAGAGCCCGACAGGGCCCGACAGAACCCGACAGAGCCCGACAGGGCACGACAGAGCCCGACAGAGCCCGACAGGGCCCGACAGAGCCCGACAGAGCCCGACAGAGCCCGACAGGGCCCAGTAGAGCCCGACAGAGCACAGTAGAGCCCAGTAGAGCCCGACAGAGCCCGACAGAGCCCGACAGAGCCCGACAGGGCCCGACAGGGCCCGACAGGGCCCAGTAGAGCCCGACAGAGCCCGACAGGGCCCGACAGAGCCCAGTAGAGCCCGACAGGGCCCGACAGAGCCCGACAGAGCCCGACAGGGCCCAGTAGAGCCCGACAGAGCCCGACAGAGCCCGACAGAGCCCGACAGGGCCCGACAGAGCCCGACAGGGCCCGACAGGGCCCGACAGAGCCCGACAGAGCCCGACAGAGCCCGACAGGGCCCCACAGAGCCCGACAGGGCCCAGTAGAGCCCGACAGAGCCCGACAGAGCCCGACAGAGCCCGACAGAGCCCAGTAGAGCCCGACAGAGCCCGACAGAGCCCGACAGGGCCCGACAGGGCCCGACAGAGCCCGACAGAGCCCGACAGAGCCCGACAGGGCCCAGTAGAGCCCGACAGAGCCCGACAGAGCCCGACAGAGCCCGACAGAGCCCAGTAGAGCCCGACAGAGCCCGACAGGGCCCGACAGAGCCCGACAGGGCCCGACTGGGCCCGACAGAGCCCAGTAGAGCCCGACAGAGCCCGACAGAGCCCGACAGAGCCCGACAGGGCCCGACAGGGCCCGACAGGGCCCAGTAGAGCCCGACAGAGCCCGACAGAGCCCGACAGGGCCCGACAGAGCCCAACAGGGCCCGACAGGGCACGACAGAGCCCGACAGAGCCCGACAGGGCCCGACAGAGCCCGACAGAGCCCGACAGAGCCCGACAGAACCCGACAGAGCCCGACAGAGCCCAGTAGAGCCCAGTAGAGCCCGACAGAGCCCGACAGAGCCCGACAGAGCCCGACAGGGCCCGACAGGGCCCAGTAGAGCCCGACAGAGCCCGACAGAGCCCGACAGAGCCCGACAGAGCCCGACAGGGCCCGACAGGGCCCAGTAGAGCCCGACAGAGCCCGACAGAGCCCGACAGAGCCCGACAGAGCCCAGTAGAGCCCGACAGAGCCCGACAGAGCCCGACAGAGCCCAGTAGAGCCCAGTAGAGCCCGACAGAGCCCGACACAGCCCGACAGAGCCCGACAGAGCCCGACAGAGCCCGACAGGGCCCGACAGAGCCCGACAGGGCCCGACAGGGCCCAGTAGAGCCCGACAGAGCCCGACAGAGCCCGACAGAGCCCGACAGAGCCTGACAGGGCCCGACAGAGCCCGACAGAGCCCGACAGAGCCCGACAGGGCCCAGTAGAGCCCGACAGAGCCCGACAGAGCCCGACAGAGCCCGACAGGGCCCGACAGAGCCCGACAGGGCCCGACAGGGCCCGACAGAGCCCGACAGGGCCCGACAGAGCCCGACAGAGCCCGACAGTGCCCGACAGGGCCCAGTAGAGCCCAGTAGAACCCGACAGAGCCCAGTAGAGCCCGACAGAGCCCGACAGAGCCCGACAGAGCCCGACAGAGCCCGACAGAGCCCGACAGGGCCCGACAGAACCCGACAGGGCCCGACAGGGCCCGACAGAGCCCGACAGAGCCCGACAGGGCCCGACTGGGCCCGACAGAGCCCAGTAGAGCCCGACAGAGCCCGACAGAGCCCGACAGAGCCCGACAGGGCCCGACAGAGCCCGACAGGGCACGACAGAGCCCGACAGAGCCCGACAGGGCCCGACAGGGCCCGACAGGGCCCAGTAGAGCCCGACAGAGCCCGACAGAGCCCGACAGAGCCCGACAGGGCCCGACAGAGCCCGACAGGGCACGACAGAGCCCGACAGAGCCCGACAGGGCCCGACAGAGCCCGACAGAGCCCGACAGAGCCCGACAGAGCCCAGTAGAGCCCAGTAGAGCCCGACAGAGCCCGACAGAGCCCGACAGAGCCCGACAGAGCCCGACAGGGCCCGACAGGGCCCAGTAGAGCCCGACAGAGCCCGACAGAGCCCGACAGAGCCCGACAGAGCCCGACAGGGCCCGACAGGGCCCAGTAGAGCCCGACAGAGCCCGACAGAGCCCGACAGAGCCCGACAGAGCCCAGTAGAGCCCGACAGAGCCCGACAGAGCCCGACAGAGCCCGACAGAGCCCAGTAGAGCCCAGTAGAGCCCGACAGAGCCCGACAGAGCCCGACAGAGCCCGACAGGGCCCGACAGGGCCCGACAGGGCCCAGTAGAGCCCGACAGAGCCCGACAGGGCCCGACAGAGCCCGACAGAGCATTACAGGGCCCAACAGAGCCCGACAGAGCCCGACAGAGCCCGACAGGGCCCAGTAGAGCCCGACAGAGCCCGACAGAGCCCGACAGAGCCCGACAGGGCCCGACAGAGCCCGACAGAGCCTGACAGGGCCCGACAGGGCCCGACAGGGCCCGACAGAGCCCGACAGGGCCCGACAGAGCCCGACAGAGCCCGACACAGCCCGACAGAGCCCGACAGAGCCCGACAGGGCCCGACAGAGCCCGACAGAGCCCGACAGGGCCCGACAGGGCCCAGTAGAGCCCGACAGAGCCCGACAGAGCCCGACAGAGCCCGACAGAGCCTGACAGGGCCCGACAGAGCCCGACAGAGCCCGACAGAGCCCGACAGGGCCCAGTAGAGCCCGACAGAGCCCGACAGAGCCCGACAGAGCCCGACAGGGCCCGACAGAGCCCGACAGGGCCCGACAGGGCCCGACAGAGCCCGACAGGGCCCGACAGAGCCCGACAGAGCCCGACAGAGCCCGACAGAGCCCGACAGGGCCCAGTAGAGCCCAGTAGAACCCGACAGAGCCCAGTAGAGCCCGACAGAGCCCGACAGGGCCCGACAGAACCCGACAGGGCCCGACAGGGCCCGACAGAGCCCGACAGAGCCCAGTAGAGCCCGACAGAGCCCGACAGAGCCCGACAGAGCCCGACAGGGCCCGACAGGGCCCGACAGAGCCCAGTAGAGCCCGACAGAGCCCGACAGAGCCCGACAGAGCCCGACAGGGCCCGACAGAGCCCGACAGAGCCCGACAGGGCACGACAGAGCCCGACAGAGCCCGACAGGGCCCGACAGAGCCCGACAGAGCCCGACAGAGCCCGACAGAACCCGACAGAGCCCGACAGAGCCCAGTAGAGCCCAGTAGAGCTTGACAGAGCCCGACAGAGCCCGACAGAGCCCGACAGGGCCCGACAGAGCCCAGTAGAGCCCGACAGAACCCGACAGGGCCCGACAGAGCCCGACAGGGCCCGACTGGGCCCGACAGAGCCCAGTAGAGCCCGACAGAGCCCGACAGAGCCCGACAGAGCCCGACAGGGCCCGACAGGGCCCGACAGGGCCCAGTAGAGCCCGACAGGGCACGACAGAGCCCGACAGGGCCCGACAGAGCCCGACAGAGCCCGACAGAGCCCGACAGAACCCGACAGAGCCCGACAGAGCCCAGTAGAGCCCAGTAGAGCCCGACAGAGCCCGACAGAGCCCGACAGAGCCCGACAGGGCCCGACAGGGCCCAGTAGAGCCCGACAGAGCCCGACAGAGCCCGACAGAGCCCGACAGGGCCCGACAGGGCCCAGTAGAGCCCGACAGAGCCCGACAGAGCCCGACAGAGCCCGACAGAGCCCAGTAGAGCCCGACAGAGCCCGACAGAGCCCGACAGACCCCGACAGAGCCCAGTAGAGCCCAGTAGAGCCCGACAGAGCCCGACACAGCCCGACAGAGCCCGACAGAGCCCGACAGAGCCCGAGAGAGCCCGACAGAGCCTGACAGGGCCCGACAGAGCCCGACCGAGCCCGACAGGGCCCAGTAGAGCCCGACAGAGCCCGACAGAGCCCGACAGAGCCCGACAGGGCCCGACAGAGCCCGACAGAGCCCGACAGGGCCCGACAGGGCCCGACAGAGCCCGACAGGGCCCGACAGAGCCCGACAGAGCCCGACAGAGCCCGACAGGGCCCGACTGGGCCCGACAGAGCCCAGTAGAGCCCGACAGAGCCCGACAGAGCCCGACAGAGCCCGACAGGGCCCGACAGGGCCCGACAGGGCCCAGTAGAGCCCGACAGAGCCCGACAGAGCCCGACAGAGCCCGACAGGGCCCGACAGAGCCCGACAGAGCCCGACAGGGCCCGACAGAGCCCGACAGAGCCCGACAGAGCCCGACAGAGCCCGACACAGCCCAGTAGAGCCCAGTAGAGCCCGACAGAGCCCGACAGAGCCCGACAGAGCCCGACAGGGCCCGACAGGGCCCAGTAGAGCCCGACAGAGCCCGACAGAGCCCGACAGAGCCCGACAGAGCCCGACAGGGCCCGACAGGGCCCAGTAGAGCCCGACAGAGCCCGACAGAGCCCGACAGAGCCCGACAGAGCCCGACAGAGCCCAGTAGAGCCTGACAGAGCCCGACAGAGCCCGACAGAGCCCGACAGAGCCCGACAGAGCCCAGTAGAGCCCGACAGAGCCCGACAGAGCCCGACAGAGCCCGACAGGGCCCGACAGAGCCGGACAGAGCCCGACAGGGCCCAGTAGAGCCCGACAGAGCCCGACAGGGCCCGACAGAGCCCGACAGAGCATTACAGGGCCCAACAGAGCCCGACAGAGCCCGACAGAGCCCGACAGGGCCCAGTAGAGCCCGACAGAGCCCGACAGAGCCCGACAGAGCCCGACAGGGCCCGACAGAGCCCGACAGAGCCCGACAGGGCCCGACAGGGCCCGACAGAGCCCGACAGGGCCCGACAGAGCCCGACAGAGCCCGACAGAGCCCGACACAGCCCGACAGAGCCCGACAGAGCCCGACAGAGCCCGACAGAGCCCAGTAGAGCCCGACAGAGCCCGACAGAGCCCGACAGAGCCCAGTAGAGCCCAGTAGAGCCCGACAGAGCCCGACACAGCCCGACAGAGCCCGACAGAGCCCGACAGAGCCCGACAGGGCCCGACAGAGCCCGACAGGGCCCGACAGGGCCCAGTAGAGCCCGACAGAGCCCGACAGAGCCCGACAGAGCCCGACAGAGCCTGACAGGGCCCGACAGAGCCCGACAGAGCCCGACAGAGCCCGACAGGGCCCAGTAGAGCCCGACAGAGCCCGACAGAGCCCGACAGAGCCCGACAGGGCCCGACAGAGCCCGACAGGGCCCGACAGGGCCCGACAGAGCCCGACAGGGCCCGACAGAGCCCGACAGAGCCCGACAGAGCCCGACAGGGCCCAGTAGAGCCCAGTAGAACCCGACAGAGCCCAGTAGAGCCCGACAGAGCCCGACAGAGCCCGACAGAGCCCGACAGAGCCCGACAGGGCCCGACAGAACCCGACAGGGCCCGACAGGGCCCGACAGAGCCCGACAGAGCCCGACAGGGCCCGACTGGGCCCGACAGAGCCCAGTAGAGCCCGACAGAGCCCGACAGAGCCCGACAGAGCCCGACAGGGCCCGACAGAGCCCGACAGGGCACGACAGAGCCCGACAGAGCCCGACAGGGCCCGACAGGGCCCGACAGGGCCCAGTAGAGCCCGACAGAGCCCGACAGAGCCCGACAGAGCCCGACAGGGCCCGACAGAGCCCGACAGGGCACGACAGAGCCCGACAGAGCCCGACAGGGCCCGACAGAGCCCGACAGAGCCCGACAGAGCCCGACAGAGCCCAGTAGAGCCCAGTAGAGCCCGACAGAGCCCGACAGAGCCCGACAGAGCCCGACAGAGCCCGACAGGGCCCGACAGGGCCCAGTAGAGCCCGACAGAGCCCGACAGAGCCCGACAGAGCCCGACAGAGCCCGACAGGGCCCGACAGGGCCCAGTAGAGCCCGACAGAGCCCGACAGAGCCCGACAGAGCCCGACAGAGCCCAGTAGAGCCCGACAGAGCCCGACAGAGCCCGACAGAGCCCGACAGAGCCCAGTAGAGCCCAGTAGAGCCCGACAGAGCCCGACAGAGCCCGACAGAGCCCGACAGGGCCCGACAGGGCCCGACAGGGCCCAGTAGAGCCCGACAGAGCCCGACAGGGCCCGACAGAGCCCGACAGAGCATTACAGGGCCCAACAGAGCCCGACAGAGCCCGACAGAGCCCGACAGGGCCCAGTAGAGCCCGACAGAGCCCGACAGAGCCCGACAGAGCCCGACAGGGCCCGACAGAGCCCGACAGAGCCTGACAGGGCCCGACAGGGCCCGACAGGGCCCGACAGAGCCCGACAGGGCCCGACAGAGCCCGACAGAGCCCGACACAGCCCGACAGAGCCCGACAGAGCCCGACAGGGCCCGACAGAGCCCGACAGAGCCCGACAGGGCCCGACAGGGCCCAGTAGAGCCCGACAGAGCCCGACAGAGCCCGACAGAGCCCGACAGAGCCTGACAGGGCCCGACAGAGCCCGACAGAGCCCGACAGAGCCCGACAGGGCCCAGTAGAGCCCGACAGAGCCCGACAGAGCCCGACAGAGCCCGACAGGGCCCGACAGAGCCCGACAGGGCCCGACAGGGCCCGACAGAGCCCGACAGGGCCCGACAGAGCCCGACAGAGCCCGACAGAGCCCGACAGGGCCCAGTAGAGCCCAGTAGAACCCGACAGAGCCCAGTAGAGCCCGACAGAGCCCGACAGGGCCCGACAGAACCCGACAGGGCCCGACAGGGCCCGACAGAGCCCGACAGAGCCCAGTAGAGCCCGACAGAGCCCGACAGAGCCCGACAGAGCCCGACAGGGCCCGACAGGGCCCGACAGAGCCCAGTAGAGCCCGACAGAGCCCGACAGAGCCCGACAGAGCCCGACAGGGCCCGACAGAGCCCGACAGAGCCCGACAGGGCACGACAGAGCCCGACAGAGCCCGACAGGGCCCGACAGAGCCCGACAGAGCCCGACAGAGCCCGACAGAACCCGACAGAGCCCGACAGAGCCCAGTAGAGCCCAGTAGAGCTTGACAGAGCCCGACAGAGCCCGACAGAGCCCGACAGGGCCCGACAGAGCCCAGTAGAGCCCGACAGAACCCGACAGGGCCCGACAGAGCCCGACAGGGCCCGACTGGGCCCGACAGAGCCCAGTAGAGCCCGACAGAGCCCGACAGAGCCCGACAGAGCCCGACAGGGCCCGACAGGGCCCGACAGGGCCCAGTAGAGCCCGACAGGGCACGACAGAGCCCGACAGGGCCCGACAGAGCCCGACAGAGCCCGACAGAGCCCGACAGAACCCGACAGAGCCCGACAGAGCCCAGTAGAGCCCAGTAGAGCCCGACAGAGCCCGACAGAGCCCGACAGAGCCCGACAGGGCCCGACAGGGCCCAGTAGAGCCCGACAGAGCCCGACAGAGCCCGACAGAGCCCGACAGGGCCCGACAGGGCCCAGTAGAGCCCGACAGAGCCCGACAGAGCCCGACAGAGCCCGACAGAGCCCAGTAGAGCCCGACAGAGCCCGACAGAGCCCGACAGACCCCGACAGAGCCCAGTAGAGCCCAGTAGAGCCCGACAGAGCCCGACACAGCCCGACAGAGCCCGACAGAGCCCGACAGAGCCCGAGAGAGCCCGACAGAGCCTGACAGGGCCCGACAGAGCCCGACCGAGCCCGACAGGGCCCAGTAGAGCCCGACAGAGCCCGACAGAGCCCGACAGAGCCCGACAGGGCCCGACAGAGCCCGACAGAGCCCGACAGGGCCCGACAGGGCCCGACAGAGCCCGACAGGGCCCGACAGAGCCCGACAGAGCCCGACAGAGCCCGACAGGGCCCGACTGGGCCCGACAGAGCCCAGTAGAGCCCGACAGAGCCCGACAGAGCCCGACAGAGCCCGACAGGGCCCGACAGGGCCCGACAGGGCCCAGTAGAGCCCGACAGAGCCCGACAGAGCCCGACAGAGCCCGACAGGGCCCGACAGAGCCCGACAGAGCCCGACAGGGCCCGACAGAGCCCGACAGAGCCCGACAGAGCCCGACAGAGCCCGACACAGCCCAGTAGAGCCCAGTAGAGCCCGACAGAGCCCGACAGAGCCCGACAGAGCCCGACAGGGCCCGACAGGGCCCAGTAGAGCCCGACAGAGCCCGACAGAGCCCGACAGAGCCCGACAGAGCCCGACAGGGCCCGACAGGGCCCAGTAGAGCCCGACAGAGCCCGACAGAGCCCGACAGAGCCCGACAGAGCCCGACAGAGCCCAGTAGAGCCTGACAGAGCCCGACAGAGCCCGACAGAGCCCGACAGAGCCCGACAGAGCCCAGTAGAGCCCGACAGAGCCCGACAGAGCCCGACAGAGCCCGACAGGGCCCGACAGAGCCGGACAGAGCCCGACAGGGCCCAGTAGAGCCCGACAGAGCCCGACAGGGCCCGACAGAGCCCGACAGAGCATTACAGGGCCCAACAGAGCCCGACAGAGCCCGACAGAGCCCGACAGGGCCCAGTAGAGCCCGACAGAGCCCGACAGAGCCCGACAGAGCCCGACAGGGCCCGACAGAGCCCGACAGAGCCCGACAGGGCCCGACAGGGCCCGACAGAGCCCGACAGGGCCCGACAGAGCCCGACAGAGCCCGACAGAGCCCGACACAGCCCGACAGAGCCCGACAGGGCCCGACAGAGCCCGACAGAGCCCGACAGGGCCCGACAGGGCCCAGTAGAGCCCGACAGAGCCCGACAGAGCCCGACAGAGCCCGACAGAGCCTGACAGGGCCCGACAGAGCCCGACAGAGCCCGACAGAGCCCGACAGGGCCCGACAGAGCCCGACAGAGCCCGACAGAGCCCGACAGAGCCCGACAGGGCCCGACAGAGCCCGACAGGGCCCGACAGGGCCCGACAGAGCCCGACAGGGCCCGACAGGGCCCGACAGAGCCCGACAGGGCCCGACAGAGCCCGACAGAGCCCGACAGGGCCCGACAGGGCCCGACAGAGCCCGACAGGGCCCGACAGAGCCCGACAGAGCCCGACAGAGCCCGACAGGGCCCAGTAGAGCCCAGTAGAACCCGACAGAGCCCAGTAGAGCCCGACAGAGCCCGACAGGGCCCGACAGAACCCGACAGGGCCCGACAGGGCCCGACAGAGACCAACAGAGCCCGACAGGGCCCGACTGGGCCCGACAGAGCCCAGTAGAGCCCGACAGAGCCCGACAGAGCCCGACAGAGCCCGACAGGGCCCGACAGGGCCCGACAGGGCCCAGTAGAGCCCGACAGAGCCCGACAGAGCCCGACAGAGCCCGACAGGGCCCGACAGAGCCCGACAGAGCCCGACAGGGCACGACAGGGCACGACAGAGCCCGACAGAGCCCGACAGGGCCCGACAGAGCCCGACAGAGCCCGACAGAGCCCGACAGAACCCGACAGAGCCCGACAGAGCCCAGTAGAGCCCAGTAGAGCCCGACAGAGCCCGACAGAGCCCGACAGAGCCCGACAGGGCCCGACAGGGCCCAGTAGAGCTTGACAGAGCCCGACAGAGCCCGACAGAGCCCGACAGAGCCCGACAGGGCCCGACAGGGCCCAGTAGAGCCCGACAGAGCCCGACAGAGCCCGACAGAGCCCGACAGAACCCGACAGAGCCCGACAGAGCCCAGTAGAGCCCAGTAGAGCCCGACAGAGCCCGACAGAGCCCGACAGAGCCCGACAGGGCCCGACAGGGCCCAGTAGAGCCCGACAGAGCCCGACAGAGCCCGACAGAGCCCGACAGGGCCCGACAGGGCCCAGAAGAGCCCGACAGAGCCCGACAGAGCCCGACAGAACCCGACAGAGCCCGACAGTGCCCGACAGAGCCCGACAGAGCCCGACAGGGCCCGACAGAGCCCGGCAGAGCCCGACAGGGCCCAGTAGAGCCCGACAGAGCCCGACAGAGCCCAGAAGAGCCCAGTAGAGCCCGACAGAGCCCGACAGAGCCCGACAGAGCCCGACAGAACCCGACAGAGCCCGACAGAGACCAGTTGAGCCCGACAGAGCCCGACAGAGCCCGACAGAGCCCGACAGGGCCCGACAGGGCCCAGTAGAGCCCCACAGAGCCCGACAGAGCCCGACAGAGCCCGACAGAGCCCATTAGAGCCCGACAGAGCCCGACAGAGCCCGACAGAGCCCGACAGAGCCCGACAGGGCCCGACAGAGCCTGACAGAGCCCGACAGGGCCCGACAGGGCCCGACAGAGCCCAGTAGAGCCCGACAGAGCCCGACAGAGCCCGACAGAGCCCGACAGGGCCCAGTAGAGCCCAGTAGAGCCCGACAGAGCCCAGTAGAGCCCGACAGAGCCCGACAGAGCCCGACAGGGCCCGACAGGGCCCGACAGAGCCCGACAGAGACCGACAGAGCCCGACAGGGCCCAGTAGAGCCCGACAGAGCCCGACAGAGCCCGAAAGAGCCCGACAGAGCCCGACAGAGCCCAGTAGAGCCCGACAGAGCCCGACAGAGCCCGACAGAGCCCGACAGGACCCGACAGAGCCCGACAGAGCCCGACAGAGCCCGACAGAGCCCGACAGAGCCCGACAGGGCCCAGTAGAGCCCAACAGAGCCCGAGAGAGCCCGACAGAGCCCGACAGGGCCCGACAGGGCCCGACAGAGCCCGACAGAGCCCGACAGGGCCCGATAGAGCCCGACAGGGCCCGACAGAACCCGACAGAGCCCGACAGGGCACGACAGAGCCCGACAGAGCCCGACAGGGCCCGACAGAGCCCGACAGAGCCCGACAGAGCCCGACAGGGCCCAGTAGAGCCCGACAGAGCCCAGTAGAGGCCAGTAGAGCCCGACAGAGCCCGACAGAGCCCGACAGAGCCCGACAGGGCCCGACAGGGCCCGACAGGGCCCAGTAGAGCCCGACAGAGCCCGACAGGGCCCGACAGAGCCCGACAGAGCCCGACAGGGCCCGACAGGGCCCAGTAGAGCCCGACAGAGCCCGACAGAGCCCGACAGAGCCCGACAGGGCCCGACAGAGCCCGACAGGGCCCGACAGGGCCCGACAGAGCCCGACAGGGCCCGACAGAGCCCGACAGAGCCCGACAGAGCCCGACAGGGCCCCACAGGGCCCCACAGAGCCCGACAGGGCCCAGTAGAGCCCGACAGAGCCCGACAGAGCCCGACAGAGCCCAGTAGAGCCCGACAGAGCCCGACAGAGCCCGACAGGGCCCGACAGGGCCCGACAGAGCCCGACAGAGCCCGACAGAGCCCGACAGGGCCCAGTAGAGCCCGACAGAGCCCGACAGAGCCCGACAGAGCCCGACAGAGCCCAGTAGAGCCCGACAGAGCCCGACAGGGCCCGACAGAGCCCGACAGGGCCCGACTGGGCCCGACAGAGCCCAGTAGAGCCCGACAGAGCCCGACAGAGCCCGACAGAGCCCGACAGGGCCCGACAGGGCCCGACAGGGCCCAGTAGAGCCCGACAGAGCCCGACAGAGCCCGACAGGGCCCGACAGAGCCCAACAGAGCCCGACAGGGCACGACAGAGCCCGACAGAGCCCGACAGGGCCCGACAGAGCCCGACAGAGCCCGACAGAGCCCGACAGAACCCGACAGAGCCCGACAGAGGCCAGTAGAGCCCAGTAGAGCCCGACAGAGCCCGACAGAGCCCGACAGAGCCCGACAGGGCCCGACAGGGCCCAGTAGAGCCCGACAGAGCCCGACAGAGCCCGACAGAGCCCGACAGGGCCCGACAGGGCCCAGTAGAGCCCGACAGAGCCCGACAGAGCCCGACAGAGCCCAGTAGAGCCCGACAGAGCCCGACAGAGCCCGACAGAGCCCGACAGAGCCCAGTAGAGCCCAGTAGAGCCCGACAGAGCCCGACACAGCCCGACAGAGCCCGACAGAGCCCGACAGGGCCCGACAGAGCCCGACAGAGCCCGACAGGGCCCGACAGGGCCCAGTAGAGCCCGACAGAGCCCGACAGAGCCCGACAGAGCCTGACAGGGCCCGACAGAGCCCGACAGAGCCCGACAGAGCCCGACAGGGCCCAGTAGAGCCCGACAGAGCCCGACAGAGCCCGACAGAGCCCGACAGGGCCCGACAGAGCCCGACAGAGCCCGACAGGGCCCGACAGGGCCCGACAGAGCCCGACAGAGCCCGACAGGGCCCGACAGAGCCCGACAGAGCCCGACAGAGCCCGACAGGGCCCAGTAGAGCCCAGTAGAACCCGACAGAGCCCAGCAGAGCCCGACAGAGCCCGACAGAGCCCGACAGAGCCCGACAGAGCCCGACAGGGCCCGACAGAACCCGACAGGGCCCGACAGGGCCCGACAGAGCCCGACAGAGCCCGACAGGGCCCGACTGGGCCCGACAGAGCCCAGTAGAGCCCGACAGAGCCCGACAGAGCCCGACAGAGCCCGACAGGGCCCGACAGGGCCCAGTAGAGCCCGACAGAGCCCGACAGAGCCCGACAGAGCCCGACAGGGCCCGACAGAGCCCGACAGAGCCCGACAGAGCCCGACAGGGCCCGACAGAACCCGACAGAGCCCGACAGGGCCCGACTGGGCCCGACAGAGCCCAGTAGAGCCCGACAGAGCCCGACAGAGCCCGACAGAGCCCGACAGGGCCCGACAGGGCCCGACAGAGCCCGACAGGGCCCGACAGAGCCCGACAGGGCCCGACAGAACCCGACAGAGCCCGACAGGGCCCGACTGGGCCCGACAGAGCCCAGTAGAGCCCGACAGAGCCCGACAGAGCCCGACAGAGCCCGACAGGGCCCGACTGGGCCCGACAGAGCCCAGTAGAGCCCGACAGAGCCCGACAGAGCCCGACAGAGCCCGACAGGGCCCGACAGGGCCCGACAGAGCCCGACAGGGCCCGACAGAGACCGACAGAGCCCGACAGGGCCCAGTAGAGCCCGACAGAGCCCGACAGAGCCCGAAAGAGCCCGACAGAGCCCGACAGAGCCCAGTAGAGCCCGACAGAGCCCGACAGAGCCCGACAGAGCCCGACACGACCCGACAGAGCCCGACAGAGCCCGACAGGGCCCGACAGAGCCCGACAGAGCCCGACACAGCCCGACAGAGCCCGACAGGGCCCGACAGAGCCCGACAGAGCCCGACAGGGCCCGACAGGGCCCAGTAGAGCCCGACAGAGCCCGACAGAGCCCGACAGAGCCCGACAGAGCCTGACAGGGCCCGACAGAGCCCGACAGAGCCCGACAGGGCCCAGTAGAGACCGACAGAGCCCGACAGAGCCCGACAGAGCCCGACAGGGCCCGACAGAGCCCGACAGAGCCCGACAGGGCCCGACAGGGCCCGACAGAGCCCGACAGGGCCCGACAGGGCCCGACAGAGCCCGACAGGGCCCGACAGAGCCCGACAGAGCCCGACAGGGCCCGACAGGGCCCGACAGAGCCCGACAGAGCCCGACAGAGCCCGACAGGGCCCAGTAGAGCCCAGTAGAACCCGACAGAGCCCAGTAGAGCCCGACAGAGCCCGACAGGGCCCGACAGAACCCGACAGGGCCCGACAGGGCCCGACAGAGCCCAACAGAGCCCGACAGGGCCCGACTGGGCCCGACAGAGCCCAGTAGAGCCCGACAGAGCCCGACAGAGCCCGACAGAGCCCGACAGGGCCCGACAGGGCCCGACAGGGCCCAGTAGAGCCCGACAGAGCCCGACAGAGCCCGACAGAGCCCGACAGGGCCCGACAGAGCCCGACAGAGCCCGACAGGGCACGACAGGGCACGACAGAGCCCGACAGAGCCCGACAGGGCCCGACAGAGCCCGACAGAGCCCGACAGAGCCCGACAGAACCCGACAGAGCCCGACAGAGCCCAGTAGAGCCCAGTAGAGCCCGACAGAGCCCGACAGAGCCCGACAGAGCCCGACAGGGCCCGACAGGGCCCAGTAGAGCTTGACAGAGCCCGACAGAGCCCGACAGAGCCCGACAGAGCCCGACAGGGCCCGACAGGGCCCAGTAGAGCCCGACAGAGCCCGACAGAGCCCGACAGAGCCCGACAGAACCCGACAGAGCCCGACAGAGCCCAGTAGAGCCCAGTAGAGCCCGACAGAGCCCGACAGAGCCCGACAGAGCCCGACAGGGCCCGACAGGGCCCAGTAGAGCCCGACAGAGCCCGACAGAGCCCGACAGAGCCCGACAGGGCCCGACAGGGCCCAGAAGAGCCCGACAGAGCCCGACAGAGCCCGACAGAACCCGACAGAGCCCGACAGTGCCCGACAGAGCCCGACAGAGCCCGACAGGGCCCGACAGAGCCCGGCAGAGCCCGACAGGGCCCAGTAGAGCCCGACAGAGCCCGACAGAGCCCAGAAGAGCCCAGTAGAGCCCGACAGAGCCCGACAGAGCCCGACAGAGCCCGACAGAACCCGACAGAGCCCGACAGAGACCAGTTGAGCCCGACAGAGCCCGACAGAGCCCGACAGAGCCCGACAGGGCCCGACAGGGCCCAGTAGAGCCCCACAGAGCCCGACAGAGCCCGACAGAGCCCGACAGAGCCCATTAGAGCCCGACAGAGCCCGACAGAGCCCGACAGAGCCCGACAGAGCCCGACAGGGCCCGACAGAGCCTGACAGAGCCCGACAGGGCCCGACAGGGCCCGACAGAGCCCAGTAGAGCCCGACAGAGCCCGACAGAGCCCGACAGAGCCCGACAGGGCCCAGTAGAGCCCAGTAGAGCCCGACAGAGCCCAGTAGAGCCCGACAGAGCCCGACAGAGCCCGACAGGGCCCGACAGGGCCCGACAGAGCCCGACAGAGCCCGACAGGGCCCGACAGAGACCGACAGAGCCCGACAGGGCCCAGTAGAGCCCGACAGAGCCCGACAGAGCCCGAAAGAGCCCGACAGAGCCCGACAGAGCCCAGTAGAGCCCGACAGAGCCCGACAGAGCCCGACAGAGCCCGACAGGACCCGACAGAGCCCGACAGAGCCCGACAGAGCCCGACAGAGCCCGACAGAGCCCGACAGAGCCCGACAGGGCCCAGTAGAGCCCAACAGAGCCCGACAGAGCCCGACAGAGCCCGACAGGGCCCGACAGGGCCCGACAGAGCCCGACAGAGCCCGACAGGGCCCGATAGAGCCCGACAGGGCCCGACAGAACCCGACAGAGCCCGACAGGGCACGACAGAGCCCGACAGAGCCCGACAGGGCCCGACAGAGCCCGACAGAGCCCGACAGAGCCCGACAGGGCCCAGTAGAGCCCGACAGAGCCCAGTAGAGCCCAGTAGAGCCCGACAGAGCCCGACAGAGCCCGACAGAGCCCGACAGGGCCCGACAGGGCCCGACAGGGCCCAGTAGAGCCCGACAGAGCCCGACAGGGCCCGACAGAGCCCGACAGAGCCCGACAGGGCCCGACAGGGCCCAGTAGAGCCCGACAGAGCCCGACAGAGCCCGACAGAGCCCGACAGGGCCCGACAGAGCCCGACAGGGCCCGACAGGGCCCGACAGAGCCCGACAGGGCCCGACAGAGCCCGACAGAGCCCGACAGAGCCCGACAGGGCCCCACAGGGCCCCACAGAGCCCGACAGGGCCCAGTAGAGCCCGACAGAGCCCGACAGAGCCCGACAGAGCCCAGTAGAGCCCGACAGAGCCCGACAGAGCCCGACAGGGCCCGACAGGGCCCGACAGAGCCCGACAGAGCCCGACAGAGCCCGACAGGGCCCAGTAGAGCCCGACAGAGCCCGACAGAGCCCGACAGAGCCCGACAGAGCCCAGTAGAGCCCGACAGAGCCCGACAGGGCCCGACAGAGCCCGACAGGGCCCGACTGGGCCCGACAGAGCCCAGTAGAGCCCGACAGAGCCCGACAGAGCCCGACAGAGCCCGACAGGGCCCGACAGGGCCCGACAGGGCCCAGTAGAGCCCGACAGAGCCCGACAGAGCCCGACAGGGCCCGACAGAGCCCAACAGAGCCCGACAGGGCACGACAGAGCCCGACAGAGCCCGACAGGGCCCGACAGAGCCCGACAGAGCCCGACAGAGCCCGACAGAACCCGACAGAGCCCGACAGAGGCCAGTAGAGCCCAGTAGAGCCCGACAGAGCCCGACAGAGCCCGACAGAGCCCGACAGGGCCCGACAGGGCCCAGTAGAGCCCGACAGAGCCCGACAGAGCCCGACAGAGCCCGACAGGGCCCGACAGGGCCCAGTAGAGCCCGACAGAGCCCGACAGAGCCCGACAGAGCCCAGTAGAGCCCGACAGAGCCCGACAGAGCCCGACAGAGCCCGACAGAGCCCAGTAGAGCCCAGTAGAGCCCGACAGAGCCCGACACAGCCCGACAGAGCCCGACAGAGCCCGACAGGGCCCGACAGAGCCCGACAGAGCCCGACAGGGCCCGACAGGGCCCAGTAGAGCCCGACAGAGCCCGACAGAGCCCGACAGAGCCTGACAGGGCCCGACAGAGCCCGACAGAGCCCGACAGAGCCCGACAGGGCCCAGTAGAGCCCGACAGAGCCCGACAGAGCCCGACAGAGCCCGACAGGGCCCGACAGAGCCCGACAGAGCCCGACAGGGCCCGACAGGGCCCGACAGAGCCCGACAGAGCCCGACAGGGCCCGACAGAGCCCGACAGAGCCCGACAGGGCCCAGTAGAGCCCAGTAGAACCCGACAGAGCCCAGCAGAGCCCGACAGAGCCCGACAGAGCCCGACAGAGCCCGACAGAGCCCGACAGGGCCCGACAGAACCCGACAGGGCCCGACAGGGCCCGACAGAGCCCGACAGAGCCCGACAGGGCGCGACTGGGCCCGACAGAGCCCAGTAGAGCCCGACAGAGCCCGACAGAGCCCGACAGAGCCCGACAGGGCCCGACAGGGCCCAGTAGAGCCCGACAGAGCCCGACAGAGCCCGACAGAGCCCGACAGGGCCCGACAGAGCCCGACAGAGCCCGACAGAGCCCGACAGGGCCCGAGAGAACCCGACAGAGCCCGACAGGGCCCGACTGGGCCCGACAGAGCCCAGTAGAGCCCGACAGAGCCCGACAGAGCCCGACAGAGCCCGACAGGGCCCGACAGGGCCCGACAGAGCCCGACAGGGCCCGACAGAGCCCGACAGGGCCCGACAGAACCCGACAGAGCCCGACAGGGCCCGACTGGGCCCGACAGAGCCCAGTAGAGCCCGACAGAGCCCGACAGAGCCCGACAGAGCCCGACAGGGCCCGACTGGGCCCGACAGAGCCCAGTAGAGCCCGACAGAGCCCGACAGAGCCCGACAGGGCCCGACAGGGCCCGACAGAGCCCGACAGGGCCCGACAGAGACCGACAGAGCCCGACAGGGCCCAGTAGAGCCCGACAGAGCCCGACAGAGCCCGAAAGAGCCCGACAGAGCCCGACAGGGCCCAGTAGAGCCCGACAGAGCCCGACAGAGCCCGACAGAGCCCGACAGGGCCCGACAGAGCCCGACAGAGCCCGACAGGGCCCGACAGGGCCCGACAGAGCCCGACAGAGCCCGACAGGGCCCGACAGAGCCCGACAGAGCCCGACAGGGCCCAGTAGAGCCCAGTAGAACCCGACAGAGCCCAGCAGAGCCCGACAGAGCCCGACAGAGCCCGACAGAGCCCGACAGAGCCCGACAGGGCCCGACAGAACCCGACAGGGCCCGACAGGGCCCGACAGAGCCCGACAGAGCCCGACAGGGCCCGACTGGGCCCGACAGAGCCCAGTAGAGCCCGACAGAGCCCGACAGAGCCCGACAGAGCCCGACAGGGCCCGACAGGGCCCAGTAGAGCCCGACAGAGCCCGACAGAGCCCGACAGAGCCCGACAGGGCCCGACAGAGCCCGACAGAGCCCGACAGAGCCCGACAGGGCCCGAGAGAACCCGACAGAGCCCGACAGGGCCCGACTGGGCCCGACAGAGCCCAGTAGAGCCCGACAGAGCCCGACAGAGCCCGACAGAGCCCGACAGGGCCCGACAGGGCCCGACAGAGCCCGACAGGGCCCGACAGAGCCCGACAGGGCCCGACAGAACCCGACAGAGCCCGACAGGGCCCGACTGGGCCCGACAGAGCCCAGTAGAGCCCGACAGAGCCCGACAGAGCCCGACAGAGCCCGACAGGGCCCGACTGGGCCCGACAGAGCCCAGTAGAGCCCGACAGAGCCCGACAGAGCCCGACAGGGCCCGACAGGGCCCGACAGAGCCCGACAGGGCCCGACAGAGACCGACAGAGCCCGACAGGGCCCAGTAGAGCCCGACAGAGCCCGACAGAGCCCGAAAGAGCCCGACAGAGCCCGACAGAGCCCAGTAGAGCCCGACAGAGCCCGACAGAGCCCGACAGAGCCCGACACGACCCGACAGAGCCCGACAGAGCCCGACAGGGCCCGACAGAGCCCGACAGAGCCCGACAGAGCCCGACAGGGCCCAGTAGAGCCCAACAGAGCCCGACAGAGCCCGACAGAGCCCGACAGGGCCCGACAGAGCCCGACAGAGCCCGACAGAGCCCGACAGGGCCCGACAGGGCCCGACAGGGCCCGACAGGGCCCAGTAGAGCCCGATAGAGCCCGACAGAGCCCGACAGAGCCCGACAGGGCCCGACAGGGCCCGACAGAGCCCGACAGAGCCCGACAGGGCCCGACAGAGCCCGACAGGGCCCGACAGAGCCCGACAGGGCCCGATAGAGCCCGACAGGGCCCGACAGGGCCCGATAGAGCCCGACAGGGCCCGACAGAACCCGACAGAGCCCGACAGGGCACGACAGAGCCCGACAGAGCCCGACAGGGCCCGACAGAGCCCGACAGAGCCCAGTAGAGCCCGACAGAGCCCAGTAGAGCCCAGTAGAGCCCGACAGAGCCCGACAGAGCCCGAAAGAGCCCGACAGGGCCCGACAGGGCCCAGTAGAGCCCGACAGAGCCCGACAGGGCCCGACACAGCCCGACAGAGCCCGACAGGGCCCGACAGAGCCCGACAGAGCCCGACAGGGCCCAGTAGAGCCCGACAGAACCCGACAGAGCCCGACAGAGCCCGACAGGGCCCGACAGAGCCCGACAGGGCCTGACAGGGCCCGACAGAGCCCGACAGGGCCCGACAGAGCCCGACAGAGCCCGACAGAGCCCGACAGGGCCCCACAGAGCCCGACAGAGCCCGACAGGGCCCAGTAGAGCCCGACAGAGCCCGACAGAGCCCGACAGAGCCCAGTAGAGCCCGACAGAGCCCGACAGAGCCCGACAGGGCCCGACAGGGCCCGACAGAGCCCGACAGAGCCCGACAGGGCCCAGTAGAGCCCGACAGAGCCCGACAGAGCCCGACAGAGCCCAGTAGAGCCCGACAGAGCCCGACAGGGCCCGACAGAGCCCGACAGGGCCCAACTGGGCCCGACAGAGCCCAGTAGAGCCCGACAGAGCCCGACAGAGCCCGACAGAGCCCGACAGGGCCCGACAGGGCCCGACAGGGCCCAGTAGAGCCCGACAGAGCCCGACAGAGCCCGACAGGGCCCGACAGGGCCCAACAGAGCCCGACAGGGCACGACAGAGCCCGACAGAGCCCGACAGGGCCCGACAGAGCCCGACAGAGCCCGACAGAGCCCGACAGAACCCGACAGAGCCCCACAGAGCCCAGTAGAGCCCAGTAGAGCCCGACAGAGCCCGACAGAGCCCGACAGAGCCCGACAGGTCCCGACAGGGCCCAGTAGAGCCCGACAGAGCCCGACAGAGCCCGACAGAGCCCGACAGGGCCCGACAGGGCCCAGTAGAGCCCGACAGAGCCCGACAGAGCCCGACAGAGCCCGACAGAGCCCAGTAGAGCCCGACAGAGCCCGACAGAGCCCGACAGAGCCCGACAGAGCCCAGTAGAGCCCAGTAGAGCCCGACAGAGCCCGACACAGCCCGACAGAGCCCGACAGAGCCCGACAGGGCCCGACAGAGCCCGACAGAGCCCGACAGGGCCCAGTAGAGCCCGACAGAGCCCGACAGAGCCCGACAGAGCCCGACAGGGCCCGACAGAGCCCGACAGAGCCCGACAGGGCCCGACAGGGCCCGACAGAGCCCGACAGAGCCCGACACAGCCCGACAGAGCCCGACAGAGCCCGACAGGGCCCGACAGAGCCCGACAGAGCCCGACAGGACCCGACAGGGCCCAGTAGAGCCCGACAGAGCCCGACAGAGCCCGACAGAGCCCGACAGAGCCTGACAGGGCCCGACAGAGCCCGACAGAGCCCGACAGGGCCCAGTAGAGCCCGACAGAGCCCGACAGAGCCCGACAGAGCCCGACAGGGCCCGACAGAGCCCGACAGGGCCCGACAGGGCCCGACAGAGCCCGACAAGGCCCGACAGAGCCCGACAGAGCCCGACAGAGCCCGACAGGGCCCAGTAGAGCCCAGTAGAACCCGACAGAGCCCAGTAGAGCCCGACAGAGCCCGACAGGGCCCGACAGAACCCGACAGGGCCCGACAGGGCCCGACAGAGCCCGACAGAGCCCGACAGGGCCCGACTGGGCCCGACAGAGCCCAGTAGAGCCCGACAGAGCCCGACAGAGCCCGACAGAGCCCGACAGGGCCCGACAGGGCCCGACAGGGCCCAGTAGAGCCCGACAGAGCCCGACAGAGCCCGACAGAGCCCGACAGGGCCCGACAGAGCCCGACAGAGCCCGACAGGGCACGACAGAGCCCGACAGAGCCCGACAGGGCCCGACAGAGCCCGACAGAGCCCGACAGAGCCCGACAGAACCCGACAGAGCCCGACAGAGCCCGACAGAGCCCAGTAGAGCCCAGTAGAGCCCGACAGAGCCCGACAGAGCCCGACAGGGCCCGACAGAGCCCAGTAGAGCCCGACAGAGCCCTACAGGGCCCGACAGAGCCCGACAGGGCCCGACTGGGCCCGACAGAGCCCAGTAGAGCCCGACAGGGCCCAGTAGAGCCCGACAGAGCCCGACAGGGCCCGACAGGGCCCGACAGGGCCCAGTAGAGCCCGACAGAGCCCGACAGAGCCCGACAGGGCCCGACAGAGCCCAACAGAGCCCAACAGGGCACGACAGAGCCCGACAGAGCCCGACAGGGCCCGACAGAGCCCGACAGAGCCCGACAGAGCCCGACAGAACCCGACAGAACCCGACAGAGCCCGACAGAGCCCAGTAGAGCCCAGTAGAGCCCGACAGAGCCCGACAGAGCCCGACAGGGCCCGACAGGGCCCAGTAGAGCCCGACAGAGCCCGACAGAGCCCGACAGAGCCCGACAGAGCCCGACAGGGCCCGACAGGGCCCAGTAGAGCCCGACAGAGCCCGACAGAGCCCGACAGAGCCCGACAGAGCCCAGTAGAGCCCGACAGAGCCCGACAGAGCCCGACAGAGCCCAGTAGAGCCCAGTAGAGCCCGACAGAGCCCGACACAGCCCGACAGAGCCCGACAGAGCCCGACAGGGCCCGACAGAGCCCGACAGAGCCCGACAGGGCCCGACAGGGCCCAGTAGAGCCCGACAGAGCCCGACAGAGCCCGACAGAGCCCGACAGAGCCTGACAGGGCCCGACAGAGCCCGACAGAGCCCGACAGGGCCCAGTAGAGCCCGACAGAGCCCGACAGAGCCCGACAGAGCCCGACAGGGCCCGACAGAGCCCGACAGAGCCCGACAGGGCCCGACAGGGCCCGACAGAGCCCGACAGGGCCCGACAGAGCCCGACAGAGCCCGACAGAGCCCGACAGGGCCCAGTAGAGCCCAGTAGAACCCGACAGAGCCCGACAGAGCCCGACAGAGCCCGACAGGGCCCGACAGAACCCGACAGGGCCCGACAGGGCCCGACAGAGCCCGACAGAGCCCGACAGGGCCCGACTGGGCCCGACAGAGCCCAGTAGAGTCCGACAGAGCCCGACAGAGCCCGACAGAGCCCGACAGGGCCCGACAGGGCCCGACAGGGCCCAGTAGAGCCCGACAGAGCCCGACAGAGCCCGACAGAGCCCGACAGGGCCCGACAGAGCCCGACAGAACCCGACAGGGCCCGACAGGGCCCGACAGAGCCCGACAGAGCCCGACAGGGCCCGACTGGGCCCGACAGAGCCCAGTAGAGTCCGACAGAGCCCGACAGAGCCCGACAGAGCCCGACAGGGCCCGACAGGGCCCGACAGGGCCCAGTAGAGCCCGACAGAGCCCGACAGAGCCCGACAGAGCCCGACAGGGCCCGACAGAGCCCGACAGAGCCCGACAGGGCACGACAGAACCCGACAGAGCCCGACAGAGCCCAGTAGAGCCCAGTAGAGCCCGACAGAGCCCGACAGAGCCCGACAGGGCCCGACAGGGCCCGACAGGGCCCAGTAGAGCCCGACAGAGCCCGACAGAGCCCGACAGAGCCCGACAGGGCCCGACAGGGCCCAGTAGAGCCCGACAGAGCCCGACAGAGCCCGACAGAGCCCAGTAGAGCCCGACAGAGCCCGACAGAGCCCGACAGAGCCCAGTAGAGCCCAGTAGAGCCCTACAGAGCCCGACAGAGCCCGACAGAGCCCGACAGGGCCCGACACAGCCCGACAGAGCCCGACAGGGCCCGACAGGGCCCAGTAGAGCCCGACAGAGCCCGACAGGGCCCGACAGAGCCCGACAGAGCCCGACAGGGCCCGACAGGGCCCGACAGAGCCCGACAGAGCCCGACAGGGCCCGACAGAGCCCGACAGAGCCCGACAGAGCCCGACAGGGCCCAGTAGAGCCCAGTAGAACCCGACAGAGCCCAGTAGAGCCCGACAGAGCCCGACAGAGCCCGACAGAGCCCGACAGGGCCCGACAGGGCCCGACAGAGCCCGACAGGGCCCAGTAGAGCCCGACAGAGCCCGACAGAGCCCAGTAGAGCCCGACAGAGCCCGACAGAGCCCGACAGGGCCCGACAGGGCCCGACAGAGCCCGACAGGGCCCGACAGAGCCCGACAGAGCCCGACAGAGCCCAGTAGAGCCCGACAGAGCCCGTCAGGGCCCGACAGGGCCCGACAGGGCCCAGTAGAGCCCGACAGAGCCCGACAGAGCCCAGTAGAGCCCAGTAGAGCCCGACAGAGCCCGACAGAGCCCGACAGAGCCCGACAGAGCCCGACAGGGCCCGATAGAGCCCGACAGAGCCCGACAGGGCCCGACAGGGCCCAGTAGAGCCCGACAGAGCCCGACAGAGACCGACAGGGCCCGACAGGGCCCGACAGGGCCCGACAGGGCCCGACAGAGCCCAGTAGAGCCCGACAGAGCCCGACAGAGCCCGACAGAACCCGACAGAGCCCGACAGAGCCCAGTAGAGCCCGACAGAGCCCGACAGAGCCCGACAGAGCCCGACAGGGCCCGACAGGGCCCGACAGGGCCCAGTAGAGCCCGACAGAGACCGACAGAGCCCGACAGAGCCCGACAGGGCCCGACAGGGCCCAGAAGAGCCCGACAGAGCCCGACAGAGCCCGACAGAATCCGACAGAGCCCGACAGAGCACGACAGAGCCCGACAGGGCCCGACAGGGCCCGACAGAGCCCGACAGGGCCCAGTAGAGCCCGACAGAGCCCGACAGAGCCCAGTAGAGCCCAGTAGAGCCCGACAGAGCCCGACGGAGCCCGACAGAGCCCGACAGAGCCCAGTAGAGCCCGACAGAGACCAGTTGAGCCCGACAGAGCCCGACAGGGCCCGACAGAGCCCGACAGAGCCCGACAGGGCCCGACAGAGCCCGACAGAGCCCAGTAGAGCCCGACAGAGCCCGACAGAGCCTGACAGAGCCCGACAGGGCCCGACAGGGCCCGACAGAGCCCAGTAGAGCCCGACAGAGCCCGACAGAGCCCGACAGAGCCCGACAGGGCCCAGTAGAGCCCAGTAGAGCCCGACAGAGCCCAGTAGAGCCCGACAGAGCCCGACAGAGTCCGACAGGGCCCGACAGGGCCCGACAGAGCCCGACAGAGCCCGACAGGGCCCGACAGAGCCCGACAGAGCCCGACAGGGGCCAGTAGAGCCCGACAGAGCCCGACAGGGCCCGACAGAGCCCGACAGAGCCCGACAGGGCCCGATAGAGCCCGACAGGGCCCAGTAGAGCCCGACAGAGCCCGACAGAGCCCGACAGGGCCCGACAGGGCCCAACAGGGCCCGACAGAGCCCGACAGGGCCCGACAGGGCCCGACAGAGCCCAGTAGAGCCCGACAGAGCCCGACAGAGACCGACAGAGCCCGACAGTGCCCGACAGGGCCCAGTAGAGCCCGACAGAGCCCGACAGAGCCCGACAGAGCCCGACAGGGCCCGACAGAGCCCGACAGGGCCCGACAGGGCCCAGTAGAGCCCGACAGAGCCCGACAGAGCCCGACAGAACCCGTCAGAGCCCGACAGAGCCCGACAGAGCCCGACAGAGCCCGACAGGGCCCAGTAGAGCCCGACAGGGCCCGACAGAGCCCGACAGGGCCCGACAGAGCCCGACAGAGCCCGACAGAGCCCGACAGGGCCCCACAGAGCCCGACAGAGCCCGACAGGGCCCAGTAGAGCCCGACAGAGCCCGACACAGCACGACAGAGCCCGACAGAGCCCAGTAGAGCCCGACAGAGCCCGACAGAGCCCGTCAGGGCCCGACAGGGCCCGACAGAGCCCGACAGAGCCCGACAGGGCCCAGTAGAGCCCGAGAGAGCCCGACAGAGCCCGACAGAGCCCAGTAGAGCCCGACAGAGCCCGACAGGGCCCGACAGGGCCCGACAGAGCCCGACAGAGCCCGACAGAGCCCGACAGGGCCCGACTGGGCCCGACAGAGCCCAGTAGAGCCCGACAGAGCCCGACAGAGCCCGACAGGGCCCGACAGAGCCCGACAGAGCCCGACAGAGCCCGACAGAGCCCAGTAGAGCCCGACAGAGCCCGACAGAGCCCGACAGAGCCCGACAGGGCCCGACAGAGCCTGACAGAGCCCGACAGGGCCCGACAGGGCCCGACAGAGCCCAGTAGAGCCCGACAGAGCCCGACAGAGCCCGACAGAGCCCGACAGGGCCCAGTAGAGCCCAGTAGAGCCCGACAGAGCCCAGTAGAGCCCGACAGAGCCCGACAGAGCCCGACAGAGCCCGACAGGGCCCGACAGGGCCCGACAGAGCCCGACAGAGCCCGACAGGGCCCGACAGAGCCCGACAGAGCCCGACAGGGCCCAGTAGAGCCCGACAGAGCCCGACAGAGCCCGACAGAGCCCGACAGAGCCCAGTAGAGCCCGACAGAGCCCGACAGAGCCCGTCAGGGCCCGACAGGGCCCGACAGAGCCCGACAGGGCCCAGTAGAGCCCGACAGAGCCCGACAGAGCCCGACAGAGCCCGACAGAGCCTGACAGGGCCCGACAGAGCCCGACAGAGCCCGACAGGGCCCAGTAGAGCCCGATAGAGCCCGACAGAGCCCGACAGAGCCCGACAGAGCCCGACAGGGCCCGACAGAGCCCGACAGGGCCCGACAGGGCCCGACAGAGCCCGACAGGGCCCGACAGAGCCCGACAGAGCCCGACAGAGCCCGACAGGGCCCAGTAGAGCCCAGTAGAACCCGACAGAGCCCAGTAGAGCCCGACAGAGCCCGACAGGGCCCGACAGAGCCCGACAGAGCCCGACAGAGCCCGACAGAACCCGACAGTGCCCGACAGAGCCCGACAGAGCCCAGTAGAGCCCAGTAGAGCCCGACAGAGCCCGACAGAGCCCGACAGGGCCCGACAGAGCCCAGTAGAGCCCGACAGAGCCCGACAGGGCCCGACAGAGCCCGACAGGGCCCGACTGGGCCCGACAGAGCCCAGTAGAGCCCGACAGAGCCCGACAGAGCCCGACAGAGCCCGACAGGGCCCGACAGGGCCCGACAGGGCCCAGTAGAGCCCGACAGAGCCCGACAGAGCCCGACAGAGCCCGACAGAGCCCAACAGAGCCCAACAGGGCACGACAGAGCCCGACAGAGCCCGACAGGGCCCGACAGAGCCCGACAGAGCCCGACAGAGCCCGACAGAACCCGACAGAACCCGACAGAGCCCGACAGAGCCCAGTAGAGCCCAGTAGAGCCCGACAGAGGCCGACAGAGCCCGACAGAACCCGACAGGGCCCGACAGGGCCCAGTAGAGCCCGACAGAGCCCGACAGAGCCCGACAGAGCCCGACAGGGCCCAGTAGAGCCCGACAGAGCCCGACAGAGCCCGACAGAGCCCAACAGAGCCCAGTAGAGCCCGACAGAGCCCGACAGAGCCCGACAGAGCCCGACAGAGCCCAGTAGAGCCCAGTAGAGCCCGACAGAGCCCGACAGAGCCCGACAGAGCCCAACAGAGCCCAGTAGAGCCCGACAGAGCCCGACAGAGCCCGACAGAGCCCGACAGAGCCCAGTAGAGCCCAGTAGAGCCCGACAGAGCCCGACACAGCCCGACAGAGCCCGACAGAGCCCGACAGGGCCCGACAGAGCCCGACAGAGCCCGACAGGGCCCGACAGGGCCCAGTAGAGCCCGACAGAGCCCGACAGAACCCGACAGAGCCTGACAGGGCCCGACAGAGCCCGACAGAGCCCGACAGAGCCCGACAGGGCCCAGTAGAGCCCGACAGAGCCCGACAGAGCCCGACAGAGCCCGACAGGGCCCGACAGAGCCCGACAGAGCCCGACAGGGCCCGACAGAGCCCGACAGGGCCCGACAGAGCCCGACAGAGCCCGACAGAGCCCAGTAGAGCCCGACAGAGCCCGACAGAGCCCGACAGAGCCCGACAGGGCCCGACAGAGCCTGACAGAGCCCGACAGGGCCCGACAGGGCCCGACAGGGCCCAGTAGAGCCCGACAGAGCCCGACAGAGCCCGACAGAGCCCGACAGGGCCCAACAGGGCCCAGTAGAGCCCGACAGAGCCCGACAGAGCCCGACAGAGCCCAGTAGAGCCCGACAGAGCCCGACAGAGCCCGACAGAGCCCAGTAGAGCCCAGTAGAGCCCTACAGAGCCCGACAGAGCCCGACAGAGCCCGACAGGGCCCAGTAGAGCCCGACAGAGCCCGACAGGGCCCGACAGAGCCCGACAGAGCATTACAGGGCCCAACAGAGCCCGACAGAGCCCGACAGAGCCCGACAGGGCCCAGTAGAGCCCGACAGAGCCCGACAGAGCCCGACAGGGCCCGACAGAGCCCGACAGAGCCCGACAGGGCCCGACAGGGCCCGACAGAGCCCGACAGAGCCCGACAGGGCCCGACAGGGCCCGACAGAGCCCGACAGAGCCCGACAGGGCCCGACAGAGCCCGACAGAGCCCGACAGAGCCCGACAGGGCCCAGTAGAGCCCAGTAGAACCCGACAGAGCCCAGTAGAGCCCGACAGAGCCCGACAGAGCCCGACAGAGCCCGACAGAGCCCGACAGGGCCCGACAGGGCCCGACAGAGCCCGACAGGGCCCAGTAGAGCCCGACAGAGCCCGACAGAGCCCAGTAGAGCCCGACAGAGCCCGACAGAGCCCGACAGGGCCCGACAGGGCCCGACAGAGCCCGACAGGGCCCGACAGAGCCCGACAGAGCCCGACAGAGCCCAGTAGAGCCCGACAGAGCCCGTCAGGGCCCGACAGGGCCCGACAGGGCCCAGTAGAGCCCGACAGAGCCCGACAGAGCCCAGTAGAGCCCAGTAGAGCCCGACAGAGCCCGACAGAGCCCGACAGAGCCCGACAGAGCCCGACAGGGCCCGATAGAGCCCGACAGAGCCCGACAGGGCCCGACAGGGCCCAGTAGAGCCCGACAGAGCCCGACAGAGACCGACAGAGCCCGACAGGGCCCGACAGGGCCCGACAGAGCCCGACAGGGCCCGACAGGGCCCGACAGAGCCCAGTAGAGCCCGACAGAGCCCGACAGAGCCCGACAGAACCCGACAGAGCCCGACAGAGCCCAGTAGAGCCCGACAGAGCCCGACAGAGCCCGACAGAGCCCGACAGGGCCCGACAGGGCCCGACAGGGCCCAGTAGAGCCCGACAGAGACCGACAGAGCCCGACAGAGCCCGACAGGGCCCGACAGGGCCCAGAAGAGCCCGACAGAGCCCGACAGAGCCCGACAGAATCCGACAGAGCGCGACAGAGCCCGACAGAGCCCGACAGGGCCCGACAGGGCCCAACAGAGCCCGACAGGGCCCAGTAGAGCCCGACAGAGCCCGACAGAGCCCAGTAGAGCCCAGTAGAGCCCGACAGAGCCCGACGGAGCCCGACAGAGCCCGACAGAGCCCAGTAGAGCCCGACAGAGACCAGTTGAGCCCGACAGAGCCCGACAGGGCCCGACAGAGCCCGACAGAGCCCGACAGGGCCCGACAGAGCCCGACAGAGCCCAGTAGAGCCCGACAGAGCCCGACAGAGCCTGACAGAGCCCGACAGGGCCCGACAGGGCCCGACAGAGCCCAGTAGAGCCCGACAGAGCCCAGTAGAGCCCAGTAGAGCCCGACAGAGCACAGTAGAGCCCGACAGAGCCCGACAGAGTCCGACAGGGCCCGACAGGGCCCGACAGAGCCCGACAGAGCCCGACAGGGCCCGACAGAGCCCGACAGAGCCCGACAGGGGCCAGTAGAGCCCGACAGAGCCCGACAGAGCCCGACAGAGCCCGACAGAGCCCGACAGGGCCCGATAGAGCCCGACAGGGCCCAGTAGAGCCCGACAGAGCCCGACAGAGCCCGACAGGGCCCGACAGGGCCCAACAGGGCCCGACAGAGCCCGACAGGGCCCGACAGGGCCCGACAGAGCCCAGTAGAGCCCGACAGAGCCCGACAGAGCCCGACAGAGCCCGACAGTGCCCGACAGGGCCCAGTAGAGCCCGACAGAGCCCGACAGAGCCCGACAGAGCCCGACAGGGCCCGACAGAGCCCGACAGGGCCCGACAGGGCCCAGTAGAGCCCGACAGAGCCCGACAGAGCCCGACAGAACCCGTCAGAGCCCGACAGAGCCCGACAGAGCCCGACAGAGCCCGACAGGGCCCAGTAGAGCCCGACAGGGCCCGACAGAGCCCGACAGGGCCCGACAGAGCCCGACAGAGCCCGACAGAGCCCGACAGGGCCCCACAGAGCCCGACAGAGCCCGACAGGGCCCAGTAGAGCCCGACAGAGCCCGACACAGCACGACAGAGCCCGACAGAGCCCAGTAGAGCCCGACAGAGCCCGACAGAGCCCGTCAGGGCCCGACAGGGCCCGACAGAGCCCGACAGAGCCCGACAGGGCCCAGTAGAGCCCGAGAGAGCCCGACAGAGCCCGACAGAGCCCAGTAGAGCCCGACAGAGCCCGACAGGGCCCGACAGGGCCCGACAGAGCCCGACAGAGCCCGACAGAGCCCGACAGGGCCCGACTGGGCCCGACAGAGCCCAGTAGAGCCCGACAGAGCCCGACAGAGCCCGACAGGGCCCGACAGAGCCCGACAGAGCCCGACAGAGCCCGACAGAGCCCAGTAGAGCCCGACAGAGCCCGACAGAGCCCGACAGAGCCCGACAGGGCCCGACAGAGCCTGACAGAGCCCGACAGGGCCCGACAGGGCCCGACAGAGCCCAGTAGAGCCCGACAGAGCCCGACAGAGCCCGACAGAGCCCGACAGAGCCCAGTAGAGCCCGACAGAGCCCGACAGAGCCCGACAGAGCCTGACAGGGCCCGACAGAGCCCGACAGAGCCCGACAGAGCCCGACAGGGCCCAGTAGAGCCCGACAGAGCCCGACAGAGCCCGACAGAGCCCGACAGGGCCCGACAGAGCCCGACAGAGCCCGACAGGGCCCGACAGGGCCCGACAGAGCCCGACAGGGCCCGACAGAGCCCGACAGAGCCCGACAGGGCCCAGTAGAGCCCAGTAGAACCCGACAGAGCCCAGTAGAGCCCGACAGAGCCCGACAGAGCCCGACAGAGCCCGACAGAGCCCGACAGAACCCGACAGAACCCGACAGGGCCCGACAGGGCCCGACAGAGCACGACAGAGCCCGACAGGGCCCGACTGGTCCCGACAGAGCCCAGTAGAGCCCGACAGAGCCCGACAGAGCCCGACAGAGCCCGACAGGGCCCGACAGGGCCCGACAGGGCCCAGTAGAGCCCGACAGAGCCCGACAGAGCCCGACAGAGCCCGACAGGGCCCGACAGAGCCCGACAGAGCCCGACAGGGCACGACAGAACACGACAGAGCCCGACAGAGCCCAGTAGAGCCCAGTAGAGCCCGAGAGAGCCCGACAGAGCCCGACAGAGCCCGACAGAGCCCGACAGGGCCCGACAGGGCCCAGTAGAGCCCGACAGAGCCCGACAGAGCCCGACAGAGCCCGACAGGGCCCGATAGGGCCCAGTAGAGCCTGACAGAGCCCGACAGAGCCCGACAGAGCCCAGTAGAGCCCGACAGAGCCTGACAGAGCCCGACAGAGCCCAGTAGAGCCCAGTAGAGCCCTACAGAGCCCGACAGAGCCCGACAGAGCCCGACAGGGCCCGACAGAGCCCGACAGAGCCCGACAGGGCCCGACAGGGCCCAGTAGAGCCCGACAGAGCCCGACAGGGCCCGACAGAGCCCGACAGAGCATTACAGGGCCCAACAGAGCCCGACAGAGCCCGACAGAGCCCGACAGGGCCCAGTAGAGCCCGACAGAGCCCGACAGAGCCCGACAGAGCCCGACAGGGCCCGACAGAGCCCGACAGAGCCCGACAGGGCCCGACAGAGCCCGACAGGGCCCGACAGGGCCCGACAGGGCCCGACAGAGCCCGACAGAGCCCGACAGGGCCCAGTAGAGCCCAGTAGAACCCGACAGAGCCCAGTAGAGCCCGACAGAGCCCGACAGAGCCCGACAGAGCCCGACAGAGCCCGACAGGGCCCGACAGGGCCCGACAGAGCCCGACAGGGCCCAGTAGAGCCCGACAGAGCCCGACAGAGCCCAGTAGAGCCCGACAGAGCCCGACAGAGCCCGACAGGGCCCGACAGGGCCCGACAGAGCCCGACAGGGCCCGACAGAGCCCGACAGAGCCCGACAGAGCCCAGTAGAGCCCGACAGAGCCCGTCAGGGCCCGACAGGGCCCGACAGGGCCCAGTAGAGCCCGACAGAGCCCGACAGAGCCCAGTAGAGCCCAGTAGAGCCCGACAGAGCCCGACAGAGCCCGACAGAGCCCGACAGAGCCCGACAGGGCCCGATAGAGCCCGACAGAGCCCGACAGGGCCCAACAGGGCCCAGTAGAGCCCGACAGAGCCCGACAGAGACCGACAGAGCCCGACAGGGCCCGACAGGGCCCGACAGAGCCCGACAGGGCCCGACAGGGCCCGACAGAGCCCAGTAGAGCCCGACAGAGCCCGACAGAGCCCGACAGAACCCGACAGAGCCCGACAGAGCCCAGTAGAGCCCGACAGAGCCCGACAGAGCCCGACAGAGCCCGACAGGGCCCGACAGGGCCCGACAGGGCCCAGTAGAGCCCGAGAGAGACCGACAGAGCCCGACAGAGCCCGACAGGGCCCGACAGGGCCCAGAAGAGCCCGACAGAGCCCGACAGAGCCCGACAGAATCCGACAGAGCCCGACAGAGCCCGACAGAGCCCGACAGGGCCCGACAGGGCCCGACAGAGCCCGACAGGGCCCAGTAGAGCCCGACAGAGCCCGACAGAGCCCAGTAGAGCCCAGTAGAGCCCGACAGAGCCCGACGGAGCCCGACAGAGCCCGACAGAGCCCAGTAGAGCCCGACAGAGACCAGTTGAGCCCGACAGAGCCCGACAGGGCCCGACAAAGCCCGACAGAGCCCGACAGGGCCCGACAGAGCCCGACAGAGCCCGACAGAGCCCGACAGAGCCCAGTAGAGCCCGACAGAGCCCGACAGAGCCTGACAGAGCCCGACAGGGCCCGACAGGGCCCGACAGAGCCCAGTAGAGCCCGACAGAGCCCGACAGAGCCCGACAGGGCCCAGTAGAGCCCAGTAGAGCCCGACAGAGCCCAGTAGAGCCCGACAGAGCCCGACAGAGCCCGACAGGGCCCGACAGGGCCCGACAGAGCCCGACAGAGCCCGACAGGGCCCGACAGGGCCCGACAGAGCCCGACAGGGGCCAGTAGAGCCCGACAGAGCCCGACAGAGCCCGACAGAGCCCGACAGGGCCCGACAGGGCCCGATAGAGCCCGACAGGGCCCAGTAGAGCCCGACAGAGCCCGACAGAGCCCGACAGGGCCCGACAGGGCCCAACAGGGCCCGACAGAGCCCGACAGGGCCCGACAGGGCCCGACAGAGCCCAGTAGAGCCCGACAGAGCCCGACAGAGCCCGACAGAGCCCGACAGGGCCCGACAGGGCCCAGTAGAGCCCGACAGAGCCCGACAGAGCCCGACAGAGCCCGACAGGGCCCGACAGAGCCCGACAGGGCCCGACAGGGCCCAGTAGAGCCCGACAGAGCCCGACAGAGCCCGACAGAACCCGTCAGAGCCCGACAGAGCCCGACAGAGCCCGACAGAGCCCGACAGGGCCCAGTAGAGCCCGACAGAGCCCGACAGAGCCCGACAGGGCCCGACAGAGCCCGACAGAGCCCGACAGAGCCCGACAGGGCCCCACAGAGCCCGACAGAGCCCGACAGGGCCCAGTAGAGCCCGACAGAGCCCGACACAGCACGACAGAGCCCGACAGAGCCCAGTAGAGCCCGACAGAGCCCGACAGAGCCCGTCAGGGCCCGACAGGGCCCGACAGAGCCCGACAGAGCCCAGTAGGGCCCAGTAGAGCCCGAGAGAGCCCGACAGAGCCCGACAGAGCCCAGTAGAGCCCGACAGAGCCCGACAGGGCCCGACAGGGCCCGACAGAGCCCGACAGAGCCCGACAGAGCCCGACAGGGCCCGACTGGGCCCGACAGAGCCCAGTAGAGCCCGACAGAGCCCGACAGAGCCCGACAGGGCCCGACAGAGCCCGACAGAGCCCGACAGAGCCCGACAGAGCCCAGTAGAGCCCGACAGAGCCCGACAGAGCCCGACAGAGCCCGACAGGGCCCGACAGAGCCTGACAGAGCCCGACAGGGCCCGACAGGGCCCGACAGAGTCCAGTAGAGCCCGACAGAGCCCGACAGAGCCCGACAGAGCCCGACAGGGCCCAGTAGAGCCCAGTAGAGCCCGACAGAGCCCAGTAGAGCCCGACAGAGCCCGACAGAGCCCGACAGGGCCCGACAGGGCCCGACAGGGCCCGACAGAGCCCGACAGGGCCCGACAGAGCCCGACAGAGCCCGACAGGGCCCAGTAGAGCCCGACAGAGCCCGACAGAGCCCGACAGAGCCCGACAGAGCCCAGTAGAGCCCGACAGAGCCCGACAGAGCCCGTCAGGGCCCGACAGGGCCCGACAGGGCCCGACAGGGCCCAGTAGAGCCCGACAGAGCCCGACAGAGCCCGACAGAGCCCGACAGAGAGCCCAGTAGAGCCCGACAGAGCCCGACAGGGCCCGACAGGGCCCGACAGAGCCCGACAGAGCCCGACAGAGCCCGACAGGGCCCGACTGGGCCCGACAGAGCCCAGTAGAGCCCGACAGAGCCCGACAGAGCCCGACAGAGCCCGACAGAGCCCGACAGGGCCCGACAGGGCCCGACAGGGCCCAGTAGAGCCCGACAGAGCCCGACAGGGCCCGACAGGGCCCAGAAGAGCCCGACAGAGCCCGACAGAGCTCGACAGAACCCGACAGAGACCGACAGAGCCCGACAGAGCCCGACAGGGCCCGACAGGGCCCGACAGAGCCCGGCAGAGCCCGACAGGGCCCAGTAGAGCCCGACAGAGCCCGACAGAGCCCAGAAGAGCCCAGTAGAGCCCGACAGAGCCCGACAGAACCCGACAGAGCCCGACAGAGACCAGTTGAGCCCGACAGAGCCCGACAGAGCCCGACAGAGCCCGACAGGGCCCGACAGGGCCCAGTAGAGCCCGACAGAGCCCGACAGAGCCCGACAGAGCCCAGTAGAGCCCGACAGAGCCCGACAGAGCCCGACAGAGCCCGACAGGGCCCGACAGAGCCTGACAGAGCCCGACAGGGCCCGACAGGGCCCGACAGAGCCCAGTAGAGCCCGACAGAGCCCGACAGAGCCCGACAGAGCCCGACAGGGCCCAGTAGAGCCCAGTAGAGCCCGACAGAGCCCAGTAGAGCCCGACAGAGCCCGACAGAGCCCGACAGAGCCCGACAGAGCCCGACAGGGCCCGACAGGGCCCGACAGAGCCCGACAGAGCCCGACAGAGCCCGACAGGGCCCGACAGAGACCGACAGAGCCCGACAGGGCCCAGTAGAGCCCGACAGAGCCCGACAGAGCCCGAAAGAGCCCGACAGAGCCCGACAGAGCCCAGTAGAGCCCGACAGAGCCCGACAGAGCCCGACAGAGCCCAGTAGAGCCCGACAGAGCCCGACAGAGCCCGACAGAGCCCGACAGGACCCGACAGAGCCCGACAGAGCCCGACAGGGCCCGACAGAGCCCGACAGAGCCCGACAGAGCCCGACAGAGCCCGACAGGGCCCAGTAGAGCCCAACAGAGCCCGACAGAGCCCGACAGAGCCCTACAGGGCCCGACAGGGCCCGACAGAGCCCGACAGAGCCCGACAGAGCCCGACAGGGCCCAGTAGAGCCCGACAGGGCCCGACAGGGCCCAGTAGAGCCCGATAGAGCCCGACAGAGCCCGACAGAGCCCGACAGGGCCCGACAGAGCCCGACAGAGCCCGACAGGGCCCGACAGGGCCCGACAGAGCCCGACAGAGCCCGACAGGGCCCGACAGGGCCCGACAGGGCCCGACAGAGCCTGACAGAGCCCGACAGGGCACGACAGAGCCCGACAGAGCCCGACAGGGCCCGACAGAGCCCGACAGAGCCCGACAGAGCCCGACAGGGCCCAGTAGAGCCCGACAGAGCCCAGTAGAGCCCGACAGAGCCCGACAGAGCCCGACAGAGCCCGACAGGGCCCGACAGAGCCCGACAGGGCCCGACAGAGCCCGACAGAGCCCGACAGAGCCCGACAGGGCCCCACAGAGCCCGACAGAGCCCGACAGGGCCCAGTAGAGCCCGACAGAGCCCGACAGAGCCCGACAGAGCCCAGTAGAGCCCGACAGAGCCCGACAGAGCCCGACAGGGCCCGACAGGGCCCGACAGAGCCCGACAGAGCCCGACAGGGCCCAGTAGAGCCCGACAGAGCCCGACAGAGCCCGACAGGGCCCGACAGGGCCCGACAGAGCCCGACAGAGCCCGACAGGGCCCGACAGGGCCCGACAGGGCCCAGTAGAGCCCGACAGAGCCCGACAGAGCCCGACAGGGCCCGACAGAGCCCGACAGAGCCCGACAGGGCCCGACAGGGCCCGACAGAGCCCGACAGAGCCCGACAGGGCCCGACAGGGCCCGACAGAGCCCGACAGAGCCCGACAGGGCCCGACAGGGCCCGACAGGGCCCAGTAGAGCCCGACAGAGACCGACAGGGCCCGACAGAGCCCGACAGAGCCCGACAGGGCCCGACAGAGCCCGACAGAGCCCGACAGGGCCCAGTAGAGCCCGACAGAGCCCGACAGAGCCCGACAGAGCCCGACAGGGCCCAGTAGAGCCCGACAGGGCCCGACAGAGCCCGACAGAGCCCGACAGAGCCCGACAGGGCCCCACAGGGCCCCACAGAGCCCGACAGGGCCCAGTAGAGCCCGACAGAGCCCGACAGAGCCCGACAGAGCCCAGTAGAGCCCGACAGAGCCCGACAGAGCCCGACAGGGCCCGACAGGGCCCGACAGAGCCCGACAGAGCCCGACAGGGCCCAGTAGAGCCCGACAGAGCCCGACAGAGCCCGACAGAGCCCGACAGAGCCCAGTAGAGCCCGACAGAGCCCGACAGGGCCCGACAGGGCCCGACAGGGCCCGACAGAGCCCGACAGGGCCCGACTGGGCCCGACAGAGCCCAGTAGAGCCCGACAGAGCCCGACAGAGCCCGACAGAGCCCGACAGGGCCCAGTAGAGCCCGACAGAGCCCGACAGAACTCGACAGAGCCCGACAGGGCCCGACAGAGCCCGACAGAGCCCGACAGGGCACGACAGAGCCCGACAGAGCCCGACAGGGCCCGACAGAGCCCGACAGAGCCCGACAGAGCCCGACAGAGCCCGACAGAACCCGACAGAGCCCGACAGAGCCCAGTAGAGCCCAGTAGAGCCCGACAGAGCCCGACAGAGCCCGACAGAGCCCGACAGGGCCCGACAGGGCCCAGTAGAGCCCGACAGAGCCCGACAGAGCCCGACAGAGCCCGACAGGGCCCGAGAGGGCCCAGTAGAGCCCGACAGAGCCCGACAGAGCCCAGTAGAGCCCGACAGAGCCCGACAGAACCCGACAGAGCCCGACAGAGCCCAGTAGAGCCCAGTAGAGCCCGACAGAGCCCGACAGAGCCCGACAGGGCCCGACAGAGCCCGACAGAGCCCGACAGGGCCCGACAGGGCCCAGTAGAGCCCGACAGAGCCCGACAGGGCCCGACAGAGCCCAACAGAGCCTGACAGGGCCCGACAGAGCCCGACAGAGCCCGACAGAGCCCGACAGGGCCCAGTAGAGCCCGACAGAGCCCGACAGAGCCCGACAGAGCCCGACAGGGCCCGACAGAGCCCGACAGTGCCCGACAGGGCCCGACAGGGCCCGACAGAGCCCGACAGAGCCCGACAGGGCCCGACAGAGCCCGACAGAGCCCGACAGAGCCCGACAGGGCCCAGTAGAGCCCAGTAGAACCCGACAGAGCCCAGTAGAGCCCGACAGAGCCCGACAGAGCCCGACAGAGCCCGACAGGGCCCGACAGAGCCCGACAGGGCCCGACAGGGCCCGACAGAGCCCGACAGGGCCCAGTAGAGCCCGACAGAGCCCGACAGGGCCCAGTAGAGCCCGACAGAGCCCGACAGAGCCCGACAGGGCCCGACAGGGCCCGACAGAGACCGACAGGGCCCGACAGAGCCCGACAGAGCCCGACAGAGCCCGACAGGGCCCGTCTGGGCCCGACAGAGCCCAGTAGAGCCCGACAGAGCCCGACAGAGCCCGACAGAGCCCGACAGAGCCCGACAGAGCCCGACAGGGCCCGACAGGGCCCGACAGAGCCTGACAGAGCCCGACAGGGCCCGACAGGGCCCGACAGAGCCCAGTAGAGCCTGACAGAGCCCGACAGAGCCCGACAGAGCCCGACAGGGCCCAGTAGAGCCCAGTAGAGCCCGACAGTGCCCAGTAGAGCCCGACAGAGCCCGACAGAGCCCGACAGAGCCCGACAGGGCCCGACAGGGCCCAGAAGAGCCCGACAGGGCCCGACAGAGCCCGACAGGGCCCGACAGAGACCGACAGAGCCCGACAGGGCCCAGTAGAGCCCGACAGAGCCCGACAGAGCCCAGTAGAGCCCAGTAGAGCCCGAGAGAGCCCGACAGAGCCCGACAGAGCCCGACAGGGCCCGACAGAGGCCGACAGAGCCCGACAGAGCCCGACAGAGCCCGACAGGGCCCAGTAGAGCCCGACAGAGCCCGACAGAGCCCAGTAGAGCCCAGTAGAGCCCGACAGGGACCGACAGGGCCCGACAGGGCCCAGTAGAGCCCGACAGAGCCCGACAGGGCCCGACAGAGCCCGACAGAGCCCGACAGAGCCCGACAGGGCCCAGTAGAGCCCGACAGAGCCCGACAGAGCCCAGTAGAGCCCGACAGAGCCCGACAGAGCCCGACAGAGCCCGACAGAGACCGACAGGGCCCAGTAGAGCCCGACAGAGCCCGACAGAGCCCAGTAGAGCCCAGTAGAGCCCGACAGAGCCCGACAGAGCCCGACAGAGCCCGACAGAACCCGACAGAGCCCGACAGAGCCCAGTAGAGCCCGACAGAGCCCGACAGAGCCCGACAGGGCCCGACAGGGCCCGACAGAGCCCAGTAGAGCCCGACAGAGCCCGACAGAGCCCGACAGAGCCCGACAGGGCCCGACAGAGCCCGACAGAGCCCGACAGGGCCCAGTAGAGCCCGACAGACCCCGACAGAGCCCGACAGAGCCCGACAGGGCCCGACAGAGCCCGACAGGGCCCAGTAGAGCCCGACAGAGCCCGACAGAGCCCGACAGAGCCCGACAGGGCCCGACAGAGCCCGACAGCGCCCGACAGGGCCCAGTAGAGCCCGACAGAGCCCGACAGAGCCCAGTAGAGCCCAGTAGAGCCCGACAGAGCCCGACAGAGCCCGACAGGGCCCGATAGAGCCCGACAGAGCCCGACAGGGCCCGACAGGGCCCAGTAGAGCCCGACAGATCCCGACAGAGCCCGACAGAGCCCGACAGGTCCCGACAGGGCCCGACAGAGCCCGACAGGGCCCGACAGGGCCCGACAGAGCCCAGTAGAGCCCGACAGAGCCCGACAGAGCCCGACAGAACCCGACAGAGCCCGACAGAGCCCAGTAGAGCCCGACAGAGCCCGACAGAGCCCGACAGAGCCCGACAGGGCCCGACAGGGCCCGACAGGGCCCAGTAGAGCCCGACAGAGCCCGACAGAGCCCGACAGAGCCCGACAGGGCCCGACAGGGCCCAGAAGAGCCCGACAGAGCCCGACAGAGCCCGACAGAACCCGACAGAGCCCGACAGAGCCCGACAGAGCCCAACAGGGCCCGACAGGGCCCGACAGGGCCCGACAGAGCCCGACAGAGCCCGACAGGGCCCAGTAGAGCCCGACAGAGCCCAACAGAGCCCAGTAGAGCCCAGTAGAGCCCGACAGAGCCCGACGGAGCCCGACAGAGCCCGACAGAGCCCAGTAGAGCCCGACAGAGACCAGTTGAGCCCGACAGAGCCCGACAGGGCCCGACAGAGCCCGACAGAGCCCGACAGGGCCCGACAGAGCCCGACAGGGCCCGACAGAGCCCGACAGAGCCCAGTAGAGCCCGACAGAGCCCGACAGAGCCTGACAGAGCCCGACAGGGCCCGACAGGGCCCGACAGAGCCCAGTAGAGCCCGACAGAGCCCGACAGAGCCCGACAGGGCCCAGTAGAGCCCAGTAGAGCCCGACAGAGCCCAGTAGAGCCCGACAGAGCCCGACAGAGCCTGACAGGGCCCGACAGGGCCCGACAGAGCCCGACAGAGCCCGACAGGGCCCGACAGAGCCCGACAGAGCCCAACAGGGCCCAGTAGAGCCCGACAGAGCCCGACAGAGCCCGACAGAGCCCGACAGGGCCCGACAGGGCCCGACAGAGCCCGACAGAGCCCGACAGGGCCCAGTAGAGCCCGACAGAGCCCGACAGAGCCCGACAGGGCCCGACAGGGCCCGACAGGGCCCGACAGGGCCCGACAGAGCCCAGTAGAGCCCGACAGAGCCCGACAGAGCCCGACAGAGCCCGACAGGGCCCGACAGGGCCCAGTAGAGCCCGACAGAGCCCGACAGAGCCCGACAGAGCCCGACAGGGCCCGACAGAGCCCGACAGTGCCCGACAGGGCCCGACAGGGCCCAGTAGAGCCCGACAGAGCCCGACAGAGCCCGACAGAACCCGTCAGAGCCCAACAGAGCCCGACAGAGCCCGACAGAGCCCGACAGGGCCCAGTAGAGCCCGACAGAGCCCGACAGAGCCCGACAGAGCCCGACAGGGCCCGACAGAGCCCGACAGAGCCCGACAGAGCCCGACAGGACCCAGTAGAGCCCGACAGAGCCCGAGAGGGCCCGACAGAGCCCGACAGAGCCCGACAGAGCCCGACAGGGCCCGACAGAGCCCGACAGAGCCCGACAGAGCCCGACAGGGCCCGACAGGGCCAGACAGGGCCCAGTAGAGCCCGACAGAGCCCGACAGAACCCGACAGGGCCCAGTAGAGCCCGACAGAGCCGGACAGAGCCCGACAGAGCCCGACAGGGCTCGACAGAGCCCGACAGAGCCCGACAGAGCCCGACAGGGCCCAGTAGAGCCCGACAGAGCCCGACAGAGCCCGACAGGGCCCGACAGAGCCCGACAGGGCCCGACAGAGCCCGACAGGGCCCGATAGAGCCCAGTAGAGCCTGACAGAGCCCGACAGGTCCCGACAGAGCCCGACAGAGCCCGACAGGGCCCAGTAGAGCCCGACAGAGCCCGACAGAGCCCGACAGAGCCCGACAGAGCCCGACAGGGCCCGACAGGGCCCGACAGAGCCCGACAGAGCCCGACAGGGCCCGACAGGGCCCAGTAGAGCCCGACAGAGCCCGACAGAGCCCGACAGAGCCCGACAGAGCCCAGTAGAGCCCGACAGAGCCCGACAGAGCCCGACAGAGCCCAGTAGAGTCCGATAGAGCCCGACAGGGCCCGACAGGGCCCGACAGGGCCCAGTAGAGCCCGACAGAGCCCGACAGGGCCCAGTAGAGCCCGACAGAGCCCGACAGAGCCCGACAGAGCCCGACAGGGCCCGACAGAGCCCGACAGAGCCCGACAGAGCCCGACAGGGCCCGACAGGGCACGACAGAGCCCGACAGGGCCCAGTAGAGCCCGACAGAGCCCGACAGAGCCCAGTAGAGCCCAGTAGAGCCCGACAGGGCCCGACAGGGCCCGACAGGGCCCAGTAGAGCCCGACAGAGCCCGACAGGGCCCGACAGAGCCCGACAGAGCCCGACAGAGCCCGACAGGGCCCAGTAGAGCCCAACAGAGCCCGACAGAGCCCGACAGAGCCCGACAGGGCCCGACAGAGCCCGACAGAGCCCGACAGGGCCCGACAGGGCCCGACAGAGCCCGACAGAGCCCAGTAGAGCCCGACAGAGCCCGACAGAGCCCGACAGAGCCCGACAGGGCCCAGTAGAGCCCAGTAGAGCCCGACAGAGCCCAGTAGAGCCCGACAGAGCCCGACAGAGCCCGACAGAGCCCGACAGGGCCCGACAGGGCCCGACAGAGCCCGACAGATCCCGACAGAGCCCGACAGGGCCCGACAGAGCCCGACAGAGCCCGACAGGGCCCAGCAGAGCCCGACAGAGCCCGACAGAGCCCGACAGAGCCCGACAGAGCCCAGCAGAGCCCGACAGAGCCCAGCAGAGCCCGACAGAGCCCGACAGAGCCCGACAGGGCCCGACAGAGCCCGACAGAGCCCGACAGAGCCCGACAGGGCCCGACAGAGCCTGACAGAGCCCGACAGGGCCCAGTAGAGCCCGACAGGGCCCGACATGGCCCGACAGAGCCCGACAGGGCCCGACAGGGCCCGACACAGCCCAGTAGAGCCCGACAGAGCCCGACAGAGCCCGACAGGGCCCGACAGGGCCCAGTAGAGCCCGACAGAGCCCGACAGAGCCCGACAGAGCCCGACAGGGCCCGACAGGGCCCGACAGGGCCCGACAGAGCCCGACAGAGCCCGACAGGGCCCAGTAGAGCCCGACAGAGCCCGACAGAGCCCGACAGAACCCGTCAGAGCCCGACAGAGCCCGACAGAGCCCGACAGATTCCGACAGGGCCCAGTAGAGCCCGACAGAGCCCGACAGAGCCCGACAGAGCCCGACAGGGCCCGACAGAGCCCGACAGAGCCCGACAGAGCCCGACAGGGCCCAGTAGAGCCCGACAGAGCCCGAGAGGGCCCGACAGAGCCCGACAGAGCCCGACAGGGCCCGACAGAGCCCGACAGAGCCCGACAGAGCCCGACAGGGCCCGACAGGGCCCAGTAGAGCCCGACAGAGCCCGACAGAGCCCGATAGAACCCGACAGGGCCCAGTAGAGCCCGACAGAGCCCGACAGAGCCCGACAGGGCCCGACAGAGCCCGACAGAGCCCGACAGAGCCCGACAGCGCCCGACAGGGCCCAGTAGAGCCCGACAGAGCCCGACAGAGCCCGACAGAGCCCGACAGGGCCCGACAGAGCCCGACAGAGCCTGACAGGGCCCGACAGGGCCCAGTAGAGCCCGACAGAACCTGACAGGGCCCGACAGAGCCCGACAGAGCCCGACAGAGCCCAGTAGAGCCCGACAGAACCCGACAGAGCCCGACAGAGCCCGACAGGGCCCGACAGGGCCCGACAGAGCCCGACAGGGCCCGACAGAGCCCGACAGAGCCTGACAGAGCCCGACAGGGCCCAGTAGAGCCCGACAGAGCCCGACAGAGCCCGACAGAGCCCAGTAGAGCCCGACAGAGCCCGACAGAGCCCGACAGAGCCCGACAGGGCCCGACAGAGCCCGACAGAGCCCGACAGGGCCCGACAGAGCCCGATAGAGCCCGACAGAGCCCAGTAGAGCCCGACAGATCCCGACAGGGCCCGACAGGGCCCGACACGGCCCAGTAGAGCCCGACAGAGCCCGACAGAGCCCAGTAGAGCCCAGTAGAGCCCGACAGAGCCCGACAGAGCCCGACAGGGCCCGACAGAGCCCGACAGAGCCCGACAGGGCCCGACCGGGCCCGACAGAGCCCGACAGGGCCCGACAGGGCCCAGTAGAGCCCGACAGAGCCCGACAGAGCCCGACAGAGCCCGACAGGGCCCGACAGGGCCCAGGAGAGCCCGACAGAGCCCGACAGAGCCCAGTAGAGCCCAGTAGAGCCCGACAGAGCCTGACAGAGCCCGACAGAGCCCGACAGGACCCGACAGGGCCCGACAGAGCCCGACAGGGCCCGACAGGGCCCAGTAGAGCCCGACAGAGCCCGACAGGGCCCGACAGAGCCCGACAGAGCCCGACAGAGCCCGACAGGGCCCAGTAGAGCCCGACAGAGCCCGACAGAGCCCGACAGAGCCCGACAGGGCCCGACAGGGCCCGACAGAGCCCGACAGGGCCCGACAGGGCCCAGTAGAGCCCGACAGAGCCCGACAGGGCCCGACAGAGCCCGACAGAGCCCAGTAGAGCCCGACAGAGCCCGACAGAGCCCGACAGAGCCCAGTAGAGTCCGATAGAGCCCGACAGGGCCCGACAGGGCCCGACAGGGCCCAGTAGAGCCCGACAGAGCCCGACAGGGCCCAGTAGAGCCCGACAGAGCCCGACAGAGCCCGACAGAGCCCGACAGGGCCCGACAGAGCCCGACAGAGCCCGACAGAGCCCGACAGGGCCCGACAGGGCACGACAGAGCCCGACAGGGCCCAGTAGAGCCCGACAGAGCCCGACAGAGCCCAGTAGAGCCCAGTAGAGCCCGACAGGGCCCGACAGGGCCCGACAGGGCCCAGTAGAGCCCGACAGAGCCCGACAGGGCCCGACAGAGCCCGACAGAGCCCGACAGAGCCCGACAGGGCCCAGTAGAGCCCAACAGAGCCCGACAGAGCCCGACAGAGCCCGACAGGGCCCGACAGAGCCCGACAGAGCCCGACAGGGCCCGACAGGGCCCGACAGAGCCCGACAGAGCCCAGTAGAGCCCGACAGAGCCCGACAGAGCCCGACAGAGCCCGACAGGGCCCAGTAGAGCCCAGTAGAGCCCGACAGAGCCCAGTAGAGCCCGACAGAGCCCGACAGAGCCCGACAGAGCCCGACAGGGCCCGACAGGGCCCGACAGAGCCCGACAGATCCCGACAGAGCCCGACAGGGCCCGACAGAGCCCGACAGAGCCCGACAGGGCCCAGCAGAGCCCGACAGAGCCCGACAGAGCCCGACAGAGCCCGACAGAGCCCAGCAGAGCCCGACAGAGCCCAGCAGAGCCCGACAGAGCCCGACAGAGCCCGACAGGGCCCGACAGAGCCCGACAGAGCCCGACAGAGCCCGACAGGGCCCGACAGAGCCTGACAGAGCCCGACAGGGCCCAGTAGAGCCCGACAGGGCCCGACATGGCCCGACAGAGCCCGACAGGGCCCGACAGGGCCCGACACAGCCCAGTAGAGCCCGACAGAGCCCGACAGAGCCCGACAGGGCCCGACAGGGCCCAGTAGAGCCCGACAGAGCCCGACAGAGCCCGACAGAGCCCGACAGGGCCCGACAGGGCCCGACAGGGCCCGACAGAGCCCGACAGAGCCCGACAGGGCCCAGTAGAGCCCGACAGAGCCCGACAGAGCCCGACAGAACCCGTCAGAGCCCGACAGAGCCCGACAGAGCCCGACAGATTCCGACAGGGCCCAGTAGAGCCCGACAGAGCCCGACAGAGCCCGACAGAGCCCGACAGGGCCCGACAGAGCCCGACAGAGCCCGACAGAGCCCGACAGGGCCCAGTAGAGCCCGACAGAGCCCGAGAGGGCCCGACAGAGCCCGACAGAGCCCGACAGGGCCCGACAGAGCCCGACAGAGCCCGACAGAGCCCGACAGGGCCCGACAGGGCCCAGTAGAGCCCGACAGAGCCCGACAGAGCCCGATAGAACCCGACAGGGCCCAGTAGAGCCCGACAGAGCCCGACAGAGCCCGACAGGGCCCGACAGAGCCCGACAGAGCCCGACAGAGCCCGACAGCGCCCGACAGGGCCCAGTAGAGCCCGACAGAGCCCGACAGAGCCCGACAGAGCCCGACAGGGCCCGACAGAGCCCGACAGAGCCCGACAGGGCCCGACAGGGCCCAGTAGAGCCCGACAGAACCTGACAGGGCCCGACAGAGCCCGACAGAGCCCGACAGAGCCCGACAGAGCCCAGTAGAGCCCGACAGAACCCGACAGAGCCCGACAGAGCCCGACAGGGCCCGACAGGGCCCGACAGAGCCCGACAGGGCCCGACAGAGCCCGACAGAGCCTGACAGAGCCCGACAGGGCCCAGTAGAGCCCGACAGAGCCCGACAGAGCCCGACAGAGCCCAGTAGAGCCCGACAGAGCCCGACAGAGCCCGACAGAGCCCGACAGGGCCCGACAGAGCCCGACAGAGCCCGACAGGGCCCGACAGAGCCCGATAGAGCCCGACAGAGCCCAGTAGAGCCCGACAGATCCCGACAGGGCCCGACAGGGCCCGACACGGCCCAGTAGAGCCCGACAGAGCCCGACAGAGCCCAGTAGAGCCCAGTAGAGCCCGACAGAGCCCGACAGAGCCCGACAGGGCCCGACAGAGCCCGACAGAGCCCGACAGGGCCCGACCGGGCCCGACAGAGCCCGACAGGGCCCGACAGGGCCCAGTAGAGCCCGACAGAGCCCGACAGAGCCCGACAGAGCCCGACAGGGCCCGACAGGGCCCAGGAGAGCCCGACAGAGCCCGACAGAGCCCAGTAGAGCCCAGTAGAGCCCGACAGAGCCTGACAGAGCCCGACAGAGCCCGACAGGACCCGACAGGGCCCGACAGAGCCCGACAGGGCCCGACAGGGCCCAGTAGAGCCCGACAGAGCCCGACAGGGCCCGACAGAGCCCGACAGAGCCCGACAGAGCCCGACAGGGCCCAGTAGAGCCCGACAGAGCCCGACAGAGCCCGACAGAGCCCGACAGGGCCCGACAGGGCCCGACAGAGCCCGACAGGGCCCGACAGGGCCCAGTAGAGCCCGACAGAGCCCGACAGGGCCCGACAGAGCCCGACAGAGCCCGACAGAGCCCGACAGGGCCCAGTAGAGCCCGACAGAGCCCGACAGAGCCCGACAGGGCCCGACAGGGCCCGACAGGGCCCAGTAGAGCCCAACAGAGCCCGACAGAGCCCGACAGAGCCCAGTAGAGCCCGACAGAGCCCGACAGAGCGCGACAGAGCCCGACAGAGGCCAGTAGAGTCCTACAGAGCCCGACAGGGCCCGACAGGGCCCGACAGGGCCCAGTAGAGCCCGACAGAGCCCGACAGAGCCCGACAGAGCCCAGTAGAGCCCAGTAGAGCCCGAGAGAGCCCGACAGAGCCCGACAGAGCCCGACAGGGCCCGACAGGGCCCGACAGAGCCCGACAGAGCCCGACAGGGCCCGACAGGGCCCAGTAGAGCCCGACAGAGCCCGACAGAGCCCAGTAGAGCCCAGTAGAGCCCGACAGGGACCGACAGGGCCCGACAGGGCCCAGTAGAGCCCGACAGAGCCCGACAGGGCCCGACAGAGCCCGACAGAGCCCGACAGAGCCCGACAGGGCCCAGTAGAGCCCGACAGAGCCCAGTAGAGCCTGACAGAGCCCGACAGAGCCCGACAGAGGCCGACAGAGCCCGACAGAGACCGACAGGGCCCAGTAGAGCCCGACAGAGCCCGACAGAGCCCAGTAGAACCCAGTAGAGCCCGACAGAGCCCGACAGAGCCCGACAGAGCCCGACAGAGCCCGACAGAGCCCAGTAGAGCCCGACAGAGCCCGACAGAGCCCGACAGGGCCCGACAGGGCCCGACAGAGCCCAGTAGAGCCCGACAGAGCCCGACAGAGCCCGACAGAGCCCGACAGGGCCCGACAGAGCCCGACAGAGCCCGACAGGGCCCAGTAGAGCCCGACAGACACCGACAGAGCCCGACAGAGCCCGACAGGGCCCGACAGAGCCCGACAGAGCCCAGTAGAGCCCGACAGAGCCCGACAGAGCCCGACAGAGCCCGACAGGGCCCGACAGAGCCCGACAGCGCCCGACAGGGCCCAGTAGAGCCCGACAGAGCCCGACAGAGCCCGACAGGGCCCGACAGAGCCCGACAGAGCCCGACAGGGCCCGACAGGGCCCAGTAGAGCCCGACAGAGCCCGACAGGGCCCGACAGAGCCCGACAGAGCCCGACAGAGCCCGACAGGGCCCAGTAGAGCCCGACAGAGCCCGTCAGAGTCCGACAGGGCCCGACAGGGCCCGACAGGGCCCAGTAGAGCCCGACAGAGCCCGACAGAGCCCGACAGAGCCCAGTAGAGCCCGACAGAGCCCGACAGAGCGCGACAGAGCCCGACAGAGGCCAGTAGAGTCCTACAGAGCCCGACAGGGCCCGACAGGGCCCGACAGGGCCCAGTAGAGCCCGACAGAGCCCGACAGAGCCCAGTAGAGCCCAGTAGAGCCCGACAGAGCCCGACAGAGCCCGACAGAGCCCGACAGGGCCCGACAGAGCCCGACAGGGCCCGACAGGGCCCGACAGGGCCCAGTAGAGCCCGACAGAGCCCGACAGAGCCCAGTAGAGCCCAGTAGAGCCCGACAGGGACCGACAGGGCCCGACAGGGCCCAGTAGAGCCCGACAGAGACCGACAGGGCCCGACAGAGCCCGACAGAGCCCGACAGAGCCCGACAGGGCCCAGTAGAGCCCGACAGAGCCCGACAGAGCCCAGTAGAGCCCGACAGAGCCCGACAGAGCCCGACAGAGCCCGACAGGGCCCAGTAGAGCCCAGTAGAGCCCGGCAGAGCCCAGTAGAGCCCGACAGAGCCCGACAGAGCCCGACAGGGCCCGACAGGGCCCAGTAGAGCCCGACAGAGCCTGACAGAGCCCGACAGAGCCCGACAGGGCCCGACAGGGCCCGACAGGGCCCAGTAGAGCCCGACAGAGCCCGACAGGGCCCGACAGGGCCCGACAGGGCCCAGTAGAACCCGACAGAGCCTGACAGAGCCCGACAGAGCCCGACAGGGCCCAGTAGAGCCCGACAGAGCCCGACAGAGCCCAGTAGAGCCCAGTAGAGCCCGACAGAGCCCGACAGAGCCCGACAGAGCCCAGTAGAGGCGGACAGAGCCCGACAGAGCCCGACAGAGCCCGACAGGGCCCGACAGGGCCCGACAAGCCCGACAGGGCCCAGTAGAGCCCGACAGAGCCCGACAGGGCCCGACAGAGCCCGACAGGGCCCGGCAGAGCCCGACAGAGCCCGACAGGGCCCGACAGGGCCCAGTAGAGCCCGACAGAGCCCGACAGAGCCCGACAGAGCCCGACAGGGCCCGACAGAGCCCGACAGAGCCCGACAGGGCCCGACAGGGCCCAGTAGAGCCCGACAGAGCCCGACAGGGCCCGACAGAGCCCGACAGAGCCCGACAGAGCCCAGTAGGGCCCAGTAGAGCCCGACAGATCCCGACAGAGCCCGACAGAGCCCGACAGAGCCCGACAGGGCCCGACAGGGCCCGACAGAGCCCGACAGGGCCCGACAGAGCCCGACAGGGCCCGACAGAGCCCGACAGAGCCCGACAGGGCCCAGTAGAGCCCGACAGAGCCCGACAGAGCCCAGTAGAGCCCGACAGAGCCCGACAGAGCCCGACAGGGCCCGACAGAGCCCGACAGAGCCCAGTAGAGCCCGACAGAGCCCGACAGAGCCCGACAGTGCCCGACAGGGCCCGACAGGGCCCGACAGAGCCCGACAGAGCCCGACAGGGCCCGACAGAGCCCGACAGAGCCCGACAGAGCCCGACAGGGCCCAGTAGAGCCCAGTAGAACCCGACAGAGCCCAGTAGAGCCCGACAGAGCCCGACAGAGCCCGACAGAGCCCGACAGAGACCGACAGGGCCCGACAGAGCCCGACAGGGCCCGACAGGGCCCGACAGAGCCCGACAGGGCCCGACAGGGCCCGACAGAGCCCGACAGGGCCCAGTAGATCCCGACAGAGCCCGACAGAGCGCAGTAGAGCCCGACAGAGCCCGACAGAGCCCGACAGGGCCCGACAGGGCCCGACAGAGCCCGACAGGGCCCGACAGAGCCCGACAGAGCCCGACAGAGCCCAGTAGAGCCCGACAGAGCCCGTCAGGGCCCGACAGGGCCCGACAGGTCCCAGTAGAGCCCGACAGAGCCCGACAGAGCCCAGTAGAGCCCAGCAGAGCCCGACAGAGCCCGACAGAGCCCGACAGAGCCCGACAGAGCCCGACAGGGCCGGATAGAGCCCGACAGAGCCCGACAGGGCCCAGTAGAGCCCGACAGAGCCCGACAGAGCCCGACAGAGCCCGACAGGGCCCGACAGGGCCCGACAGAGCCCGACAGGGCCCGACAGGGCCCGACAGAGCCCAGTAGAGCCCGACAGAGCCCGACAGAGCCCGACAGAACCCGACAGAGCCCGACAGAGCCCAGTAGAGCCCGACAGAGCCCGACAGAGCCCGACAGAGCCCGACAGGGCCCGACAGGGCCCAGAAGAGCCCGACAGAGCCCGACAGAGCCCGACAGAACCCGACAGAGCCCGACAGAGCCCGACAGGGCCCGACAGGGCCCGACAGAGCCCGACAGGGCCCAGTAGAGCCCGACAGAGCCCGACAGAGCCCAGTAGAGCCCAGTAGAGCCCGACAGAGCCCGACGGAGCCCGACAGAGCCCGACAGAGCCCAGTAGAGCCCGACAGAGACCAGTTGAGCCCGACAGAGCCCGACAGGGCCCGACAGGGCCCGACAGAGCCCGACAGAGCCCGACAGAGCCCGACAGGGCCCGACAGAGCCCGACAGAGCCCGACAGAGCCCAGTAGAGCCCGACAGAGCCCGACAGAGCCCGACAGGGCCCGACAGGGCCCAGTAGAGCCCAGTAGAGCCCGACAGAGCCCAGTAGAGCCCGACAGAGCCCGACAGGGCCCGACAGAGCCCGACAGAGCCCGACAGGGCCCAGTAGAGCCCGACAGAGCCCGACAGAGCCCGACAGAGCCCGACAGGGCCCGACAGGGCCCAGTAGAGCCCGACAGAGCCCGACAGAGCCCGACAGGGCCCGACAGGGCCCGACAGGGCCCGACAGAGCCCGACAGGGCCCGACAGAGCCCAGTAGAGCCCGACAGAGCCCGACAGAGCCCGACAGAGCCCGACAGGGCCCGACAGGGCCCGACAGGGCCCAGTAGAGCCCGACAGAGCCCGACAGAGCCCGACAGAGCCCGACAGGGCCTGACAGAGCCCGACAGAGCCCGACAGAGCCCGACAGGGCCCGACAGGGCCCAGTAGAGCCCGACAGAGCCCGACAGAGCCCGACAGAACCCGTCAGAGCCCGACAGAGCCCGACAGAGCCCGACAGGGCCCAGTAGAGCCCGACAGGGCCCGACAGAGCCCGACAGAGCCCGACAGATCCCGACAGAGCCCGACAGGGCCCGACAGAGCCCGACAGAGCCCGACAGGGCCCAGCAGAGCCCGACAGAGCCCGACAGAGCCCGACAGAGCCCGACAGAGCCCGACAGAGCCCGACAGAGCCCAGCAGAGCCCGACAGAGCCCAGCAGAGCCCGACAGGGCCCGACAGAGCCCGACAGAGCCCGACAGAGCCCGACAGGGCCCGACAGAGCCCGACAGAGCCCGACAGGGCCCAGTAGAGCCCGACAGGGCCCGACATGGCCCGACAGAGCCCGACAGGGCCCGACAGGGCCCGACACAGCCCAGTAGAGCCCGACAGAGCCCGACAGAGCCCGACAGGGCCCAGTAGAGCCCGACAGAGCCCGACAGAGCCCGACAGAGCCCGACAGAGCGCGACAGGGCCCGACAGGGCCCGACAGGGCCCGACAGAGCCCGACAGGGCCCAGTAGAGCCCGACAGATCCCGACAGAGCCCGACAGAGCCCGACAGGGCCCGACAGGGCCCGACAGAGCCTGACAGGGCCCGACAGGGCCCGACAGAGCCCAGTAGAGCCCGACAGAGCCCGACAGAGCCCGACAGAACCCGACAGAGCCCGACAGAGCCCAGTAGAGCCCGACAGAGCCCGACAGAGCCCGACAGAGCCCGACAGGGCCCGACAGGGCCCGACAGGGCCCAGTAGAGCCCGACAGAGCCCGACAGAACCCGACAGAGCCCGACAGGGCCCGACAGGGCCCAGAAGAGCCCGACAGAGCCCGACAGAGCCCGACAGAACCCGACAGAGCCCGACAGAGCCCGACAGAGCCCGACAGGGCCCGACAGGGCCCGACAGGGCCCGACAGGGCCCGACAGAGCCCGACAGAGCCCGACAGGGCCCAGTAGAGCCCGACAGAGCCCAACAGAGCCCAGTAGAGCCCAGTAGAGCCCGACAGAGCCCGACGGAGCCCGACAGAGCCCGACAGAGCCCAGTAGAGCCCGACAGAGACCAGTTGAGCCCGACAGAGCCCGACAGGGCCCGACAGAGCCCGACAGAGCCCGACAGGGCCCGACAGAGCCCGACAGAGCCCGACAGAGCCCAGTAGAGCCCGACAGAGCCCGACAGGGCCTGACAGAGCCCGACAGGGCCCGACAGGGCCCGACAGAGCCCAGTAGAGCCCGACAGAGCCCGACAGAGCCCGACAGAGCCCGACAGGGCCCAGTAGAGCCCAGTAGAGCCCGACAGAGCCCAGTAGAGCCCGACAGAGCCCGACAGAGCCTGACAGGGCCCGACAGGGCCCGACAGAGCCCGACAGAGCCCGACAGGGCCCGACAGAGCCCGACAGAGCCCGACAGGGCCCAGTAGAGCCCGACAGAGCCCGACAGAGCCCGACAGGGCCCGACAGGGCCCGACAGAGCCCGACAGGGCCCAGTAGAGCCCGACAGAGCCCGACAGAGCCCGACAGGGCCCGACAGGGCCCGACAGGGCCCGACAGGGCCCGACAGAGCCCAGTAGAGCCCGACAGAGCCCGACAGAGCCCGACAGGGCCCGACAGGGCCCAGTAGAGCCCGACAGAGCCCGACAGAGCCCGACAGAGCCCGACAGGGCCCGACAGGGCCCGACAGAGCCCAACAGAGCCCGACAGGGCCCAGTAGAGCCCGACAGAGCCCGACAGAGCCCGACAGAACCCGTCAGAGCCCGACAGAGCCCGACAGAGCCCGACAGAGCCCGACAGGGCCCAGTAGAGCCCGACAGAGCCCGACAGAGCCCGACAGAGCCCGACAGGGCCCGACAGAGCCCGACAGAGCCCGACAGGGCCCGACAGGGCCCAGTAGAGCCCGACAGAGCCCGAGAGGGCCCGACAGAGCCCGACAGAGCCCGACAGAGCCCGACAGAGCCCGACAGAGCCCGACAGGGCCCGACAGAGCCCGACAGAGCCCGACAGAGCCCGACAGGGCCCGACAGGGCCAGACAGGGCCCAGTAGAGCCCGACAGAGCCCGACAGATCCCGACAGAGCCCGACAGAGCCCGACAGGGCCCGACAGAGCCCGACAGAGCCCGACAGAGCCCGACAGGGCCCAGTAGAGCCCGACAGAGCCCGAGAGGGCCCGACAGAGCCCGACAGAGCCCGACAGAGCCCGACAGGGCCCGACAGAGCCCGACAGAGCCCGACAGAGCCCGACAGGGCCCGACAGGGCCAGACAGGGCCCAGTAGAGCCCGACAGAGCCCGACAGAACCCGACAGGGCCCAGTAGAGCCCGACAGAGCCGGACAGAGCCCGACAGAGCCCGACAGGGCTCGACAGAGCCCGACAGAGCCCGACAGAGCCCGACAGAGCCCGACAGGGCCCAGTAGAGCCCGACAGAGCCCGACAGAGCCCGACAGGGCCCGACAGAGCCCGACAGGGCCCGACAGAGCCCGAGAGAGCCTGACAGAGCCCGACAGGTCCCGACAGAGCCCGACAGAGCCCGACAGGGCCCAGTAGAGCCCAGTAGAGCCCAACAGAGCCCAGTAGAGCCCGACAGAGCCCGACAGAGCCCGACAGAGCCCGACAGGGCCCGACAGGGCCCGACAGAGCCCGACAGATCCCGACAGAGCCCGACAGGGCCCAACAGAGCCCGACAGAGCCCGACAGGGCCCAGCAGAGCCCGAAAAGAGCCCGACAGAGCCCACGACAGAGCCCGACAGAGCCCAGCAGAGCCCGACAGAGCCCAGCAGAGCCCGACAGAGCCCGACAGAGCCCGACAGGGCCCGACAGAGCCCGACAGAGCCCGACAGAGCCCGACAGGGCCCGACAGAGCCCGACAGAGCCCGACAGGGCCCAGTAGAGCCCGACAGGGCCCGACATGGCCCGACAGAGCCCGACAGGGCCCGACAGGGCCCGACACAGCCCAGTAGAGCCCGACAGAGCCCGACAGAGCCCGACAGGGCCCGACAGGGCCCAGTAGAGCCCGACAGAGCCCGACAGAGCCCGACAGAGCCCGACAGGGCCCGACAGGGCCCGACAGGGCCCGACAGAGCCCGACAGAGCCCGACAGGGCCCAGTAGAGCCCGACAGAGCCCGACAGAGCCCGACAGAACCCGTCAGAGCCCGACAGAGCCCGACAGAGCCCGACAGATTCCGACAGGGCCCAGTAGAGCCCGACAGAGCCCGACAGAGCCCGACAGAGCCCGACAGGGCCCGACAGAGCCCGACAGAGCCCGACAAAGCCCGACAGGGCCCAGTAGAGCCCGACAGAGCCCGAGAGGGCCCGACAGAGCCCGACAGAGCCCGACAGGGCCCGACAGAGCCCGACAGAGCCCGACAGAGCCCGACAGGGCCCGACAGGGCCCAGTAGAGCCCGACAGAGCCCGACAGAGCCCGATAGAACCCGACAGGGCCCAGTAGAGCCCGACAGAGCCCGACAGAGCCCGACAGGGCCCGACAGAGCCCGACAGAGCCCGACAGAGCCCGACAGCGCCCGACAGGGCCCAGTAGAGCCCGACAGAGCCCGACAGAGCCCGACAGGGCCCGACAGAGCCCGACAGAGCCTGACAGGGCCCGACAGGGCCCAGTAGAGCCCGACAGAACCTGACAGGGCCCGACAGAGCCCGACAGAGCCCGACAGAGCCCGACAGAGCCCAGTAGAGCCCGACAGAACCCGACAGAGCCCGACAGAGCCCGACAGGGCCCGACAGGGCCCGACAGAGCCCGACAGGGCCCGACAGAGCCCGACAGAGCCTGACAGAGCCCGACAGGGCCCAGTAGAGCCCGACAGAGCCCGACAGAGCCCGACAGAGCCCGACAGAGCCCAGTAGAGCCCGACAGAGCCCGACAGAGCCCGACAGAGCCCGACAGGGCCCGACAGAGCCCGACAGAGCCCGACAGGGCCCGACAGAGCCCGATAGAGCCCGACAGAGCCCAGTAGAGCCCGACAGATCCCGACAGGGCCCGACAGGGCCCGACACGGCCCAGTAGAGCCCGACAGAGCCCGACAGAGCCCAGTAGAGCCCAGTAGAGCCCGACAGAGCCCGACAGAGCCCGGCAGGGCCCGACAGAGCCCGACAGAGCCCGACAGGGCCCGACCGGGCCCGACAGAGCCCGACAGGGCCCGACAGGGCCCAGTAGAGCCCGACAGAGCCCGACAGAGCCCGACAGAGCCCGACAGGGCCCGACAGGGCCCAGGAGAGCCCGACAGAGCCCGACAGAGCCCAGTAGAGCCCAGTAGAGCCCGACAGAGCCTGACAGAGCCCGACAGAGCCCGACAGGGCCCGACAGGGCCCGACAGGGCCCAGTAGAGCCCGACAGAGCCCGACAGGGCCCGACAGGGCCCGACAGGGCCCAGTTGAGCCCGACAGAGCCCGACAGAGCCCGACAGAGCCCGACAGAACCCGACAGAGACCGACAGGGCCCAGTAGAGCCCGACAGAGCCCGACAGAGCCCAGTAGAGCCCAGTAGAGCCCGACAGAGCCCGACAGAGCCCGACAGAGCCCGACAGAACCCGACAGAGCCCGACAGAGCCCAGTAGAGCCCGACAGAGCCCGACAGAGCCCGACAGGGCCCGACAGGGCCCGACAGAGCCCAGTAGAGCCCGACAGAGCCCGACAGAGCCCGACAGAGCCCGACAGGGCCCGACAGAGCCCGACAGAGCCCGACAGGGCCCAGTAGAGTCCGACAGACCCCGACAGAGCCCGACAGAGCCCGACAGGGCCCGACAGAGCCCGACAGAGCCCAGTAGAGCCCGACAGAGCCCGACAGAGCCCGACAGCGCCCGACAGGGCCCAGTAGAGCCCGACAGAGCCCGACAGAGCCCCGACAGAGCCCGACAGGGCCCGACAGGGCCCGACAGAGCCCGACAGGGCCCGACAGGGCCCAGTAGAGCCCGACAGAGCCCGACAGGGCCCGACAGAGCCCGACAGAGCCCGACAGAGCCCGACAGGGCCCAGTAGAGCCCGACAGAGCCCGACAGAGCCCGACAGGGCCCGACAGGGCCCGACAGGGCCCAGTAGAGCCCGACAGAGCCCGACAGAGCCCGACAGAGCCCAGTAGAGCCCGACAGAGCCCGACAGAGCGCGACAGAGCCCGACAGAGGCCAGTAGAGTCCTACAGAGCCCGACAGGGCCCGACAGGGCCCGACAGGGCCCAGTAGAGCCCGACAGAGCCCGACAGAGCCCAGTAGAGCCCAGTAGAGCCCGAGAGAGCCCGACAGAGCCCGACAGAGCCCGACAGGGCCCGACAGGGCCTGACAGAGCCCGACAGAGCCCGACAGGGCCCGACAGGGCCCAGTAGAGCCCGACAGAGCCCGACAGAGCCCAGTAGAGCCCAGTAGAGCCCGACAGGGACCGACAGGGCCCGACAGGGCCCAGTAGAGCCCGACAGAGCCCGACAGGGCCCGACAGAGCCCGACAGAGCCCGACAGAGCCCGACAGGGCCCAGTAGAGCCCGACAGAGCCCGACAGAGCCCAGTAGAGCCCGACAGAGCCCGACAGAGCCCGACAGAGGCCGACAGAGCCCGACAGAGACCGACAGGGCCCAGTAGAGCCCGACAGAGCCCGACAGAGCCCAGTAGAACCCAGTAGAGCCCGACAGAGCCCGACAGAGACCGACAGAGCCCGACAGAACCCGACAGAGCTAGACAGAGCCCAGTAGAGCCCGACAGAGCCCGACAGAGCCCGACAGGGCCCGACAGAGCCCGACAGAGCCCGACAGAGCCCGACAGGGCCCAGTAGAGCCCAGTAGAGCCCGGCAGAGCCCAGTAGAGCCCGACAGAGCCCGACAGGGCCCGACAGGGCCCGACAGGGCCCAGTAGAGCCCGACAGAGCCTGACAGAGCCCGACAGAGCCCGACAGGGCCCGACAGGGCCCGACAGGGCCCAGTAGAGCCCGACAGAGCCCGACCCCGACAGGGCCCGACAGGGCCCAGTAGAGCCCGACAGAGCCTGACAGAGCCCGACAGAGCCCGACAGGGCCCAGTAGAGCCCGACAGAGCCCGACAGAGCCGAGTAGAGCCCAGTAGAGCCCGACAGAGCCCGACAGAGCCCGACAGAGCCCAGTAGAGGCGGATAGAGCCCGACAGAGCCCGACAGAGCCCGACAGGGCCCGACAGGGCCCGACAGAGCCCGACAGGGCCCAGTAGAGCCCGACAGAGCCCGACAGGGCCCGACAGAGCCCGACAGGGCCCGACAGAGCCCGACAGAGCCCGACAGGGCCCGACAGGGCCCAGTAGAGCCCGACAGAGCCCGACAGAGCCCGACAGGGCCCGACAGAGCCCGACAGAGCCCGACAGGGCCCGACAGGGCCCAGTAGAGCCCGACAGAGCCCGACAGGGCCCGACAGAGCCCGACAGAGCCCGACAGAGCCCGACAGGGCCCAGTAGAGCCCGACAGATCCCGACAGAGCCCGACAGAGCCCGACAGAGCCCGACAGGGCCCGACAGGGCCCGACAGAGCCCGACAGGGCCCGACAGAGCCCGACAGGGCCCGACAGGGCCCAGTAGAGCCCGACAGAGCCCGACAGAGCCCGACAGAACCCGTCAGAGCCCGACAGAGCCCGACAGAGCCCGACAGGGCCCAGTAGAGCCCGACAGGGCCCGACAGAGCCCGACAGAGCCCGACAGATCCCGACAGAGCCCGACAGGGCCCGACAGAGCCCGACAGAGCCCGACAGGGCCCAGCAGAGCCCGACAGAGCCCGACAGAGCCCGACAGAGCCCGACAGAGCCCAGCAGAGCCCGACAGAGCCCAGCAGAGCCCGACAGAGCCCAGCAGAGCCCGACAGGGCCCGACAGAGCCCGACAGAGCCCGACAGAGCCCGACAGGGCCCGACAGAGCCCGACAGAGCCCGACAGGGCCCAGTAGAGCCCGACAGGGCCCGACATGGCCCGACAGAGCCCGACAGGGCCCGACAGGGCCCGACACAGCCCAGTAGAGCCCGACAGAGCCCGACAGAGCCCGACAGGGCCCAGTAGAGCCCGACAGAGCCCGACAGAGCCCGACAGAGCCCGACAGAGCCCGACAGAGCCCGACACCGACAGGGCCCGACAGGGCCCGACAGAGCCCGACAGGGCCCAGTAGAGCCCGACAGATCCCGACAGAGCCCGACAGAGCCCGACAGGGCCCGACAGGGCCCGACAGAGCCTGACAGGGCCCGACAGGGCCCGACAGAGCCCAGTAGAGCCCGACAGAGCCCGACAGAGCCCGACAGAACCCGACAGAGCCCGACAGAGCCCAGTAGAGCCAGACAGAGCCCGACAGAGCCCGACAGAGCCCGACAGGGCCCGACAGGGCCCGACAGGGCCCAGTAGAGCCCGACAGAGCCCGACAGAGCCCGACAGAGCCCGACAGGGCCCGACAGGGCCCAGAAGAGCCCGACAGAGCCCGACAGAGCCCGACAGAACCCGACAGAGCCCGACAGAGCCCGACAGAGCCCGACAGGGCCCGACAGGGCCCGACAGGGCCCGACAGGGCCCGACAGAGCCCGACAGAGCCCGACAGGGCCCAGTAGAGCCCGACAGAGCCCAACAGAGCCCAGTAGAGCCCAGTAGAGCCCGACAGAGCCCGACGGAGCCCGACAGAGCCCGACAGAGCCCAGTAGAGCCCGACAGAGACCAGTTGAGCCCGACAGAGCCCGACAGGGCCCGACAGAGCCCGACAGAGCCCGACAGGGCCCGACAGAGCCCGACAGAGCCCGACAGAGCCCAGTAGAGCCCGACAGAGCCCGACAGAGCCTGACAGAGCCCGACAGGGCCCGACAGGGCCCGACAGAGCCCAGTAGAGCCCGACAGAGCCCGACAGAGCCCGACAGAGCCCGACAGGGCCCAGTAGAGCCCAGTAGAGCCCGACAGAGCCCAGTAGAGCCCGACAGAGCCCGACAGAGCCTGACAGGGCCCGACAGGGCCCGACAGAGCCCGACAGAGCCCGACAGGGCCCGACAGAGCCCGACAGAGCCCGACAGGGCCCAGTAGAGCCCGACAGAGCCCGACAGAGCCCGACAGGGCCCGACAGGGCCCGACAGAGCCCGACAGGGCCCAGTAGAGCCCGACAGAGCCCGACAGAGCCCGACAGGGCCCGACAGGGCCCGACAGGGCCCGACAGGGCCCGACAGAGCCCAGTAGAGCCCGACAGAGCCCGACAGAGCCCGACAGGGCCCGACAGGGCCCAGTAGAGCCCGACAGAGCCCGACAGAGCCCGACAGAGCCCGACAGGGCCCGACAGGGCCCGACAGAGCCCAACAGAGCCCGACAGGGCCCAGTAGAGCCCGACAGAGCCCGACAGAGCCCGACAGAACCCGTCAGAGCCCGACAGAGCCCGACAGAGCCCGACAGAGCCCGACAGGGCCCAGTAGAGCCCGACAGAGCCCGACAGAGCCCGACAGAGCCCGACAGGGCCCGACAGAGCCCGACAGAGCCCGACAGGGCCCGACAGGGCCCAGTAGAGCCCGACAGAGCCCGAGAGGGCCCGACAGAGCCCGACAGAGCCCGACAGAGCCCGACAGAGCCCGACAGAGCCCGACAGGGCCCGACAGAGCCCGACAGAGCCCGACAGAGCCCGACAGAGCCCGACAGAGCCCGACAGGGCCAGACAGGGCCCAGTAGAGCCCGACAGAGCCCGACAGATCCCGACAGAGCCCGACAGAGCCCGACAGGGCCCGACAGAGCCCGACAGAGCCCGACAGAGCCCGACAGGGCCCAGTAGAGCCCGACAGAGCCCGAGAGGGCCCGACAGAGCCCGACAGAGCCCGACAGAGCCCGACAGGGCCCGACAGAGCCCGACAGAGCCCGACAGAGCCCGACAGGGCCCGACAGGGCCAGACAGGGCCCAGTAGAACCCGACAGAGCCCGACAGAACCCGACAGGGCCCAGTAGAGCCCGACAGAGCCGGACAGAGCCCGACAGAGCCCGACAGGGCTCGACAGAGCCCGACAGAGCCCGACAGAGCCCGACAGAGCCCGACAGGGCCCAGTAGAGCCCGACAGAGCCCGACAGAGCCCGACAGGGCCCGACAGAGCCCGACAGGGCCCGACAGAGCCCGAGAGAGCCTGACAGAGCCCGACAGGTCCCGACAGAGCCCGACAGAGCCCGACAGGGCCCAGTAGAGCCCAGTAGAGCCCAACAGAGCCCAGTAGAGCCCGACAGAGCCCGACAGAGCCCGACAGAGCCCGACAGGGCCCGACAGGGCCCGACAGAGCCCGACAGATCCCGACAGAGCCCGACAGGGCCCGACAGAGCCCGACAGAGCCCGACAGGGCCCAGCAGAGCCCGACAGAGCCCGACAGAGCCCGACAGAGCCCGACAGAGCCCAGCAGAGCCCGACAGAGCCCAGCAGAGCCCGACAGAGCCCGACAGAGCCCGACAGGGCCCGACAGAGCCCGACAGAGCCCGACAGAGCCCGACAGGGCCCGACAGAGCCCGACAGAGCCCGACAGGGCCCAGTAGAGCCCGACAGGGCCCGACATGGCCCGACAGAGCCCGACAGGGCCCGACAGGGCCCGACACAGCCCAGTAGAGCCCGACAGAGCCCGACAGAGCCCGACAGGGCCCGACAGGGCCCAGTAGAGCCCGACAGAGCCCGACAGAGCCCGACAGAGCCCGACAGGGCCCGACAGGGCCCGACAGGGCCCGACAGGGCCCGACAGAGCCCGACAGGGCCCAGTAGAGCCCGACAGAGCCCGACAGAGCCCGACAGAACCCGTCAGAGCCCGACAGAGCCCGACAGAGCCCGACAGATTCCGACAGGGCCCAGTAGAGCCCGACAGAGCCCGACAGAGCCCGACAGAGCCCGACAGGGCACGACAGAGCCCGACAGAGCCCGACAAAGCCCGACAGGGCCCAGTAGAGCCCGACAGAGCCCGAGAGGGCCCGACAGAGCCCGACAGAGCCCGACAGGGCCCGACAGAGCCCGACAGAGCCCGACAGAGCCCGACAGGGCCCGACAGGGCCCAGTAGAGCCCGACAGAGCCCGACAGAGCCCGATAGAACCCGACAGGGCCCAGTAGAGCCCGACAGAGCCCGACAGAGCCCGACAGGGCCCGACAGAGCCCGACAGAGCCCGACAGAGCCCGACAGCGCCCGACAGCGCCCGACAGGGCCCAGTAGAGCCCGACAGAGCCCGACAGAGCCCGACAGGGCCCGACAGAGCCCGACAGAGCCTGACAGGGCCCGACAGGGCCCAGTAGAGCCCGACAGAACCTGACAGGGCCCGACAGAGCCCGACAGAGCCCGACAGAGCCCGACAGAGCCCAGTAGAGCCCGACAGAACCCGACAGAGCCCAACAGAGCCCGACAGGGCCCGACAGGGCCCGACAGAGCCCGACAGGGCCCGACAGAGCCCGACAGAGCCTGACAGAGCCCGACAGGGCCCAGTAGAGCCCGACAGAGCCCGACAGAGCCCGACAGAGCCCGACAGAGCCCAGTAGAGCCCGACAGAGCCCGACAGAGCCCGACAGAGCCCGACAGGGCCCGACAGAGCCCGACAGAGCCCGACAGGGCCCGACAGAGCCCGATAGAGCCCGACAGAGCCCAGTAGAGCCCGACAGATCCCGACAGGGCCCGACAGGGCCCGACACGGCCCAGTAGAGCCCGACAGAGCCCGACAGAGCCCAGTAGAGCCCAGTAGAGCCCGACAGAGCCCGACAGAGCCCGGCAGGGCCCGACAGAGCCCGACAGAGCCCGACAGGGCCCGACCGGGCCCGACAGAGCCCGACAGGGCCCGACAGGGCCCAGTAGAGCCCGACAGAGCCCGACAGAGCCCGACAGAGCCCGACAGGGCCCGACAGGGCCCAGGAGAGCCCGACAGAGCCCGACAGAGCCCAGTAGAGCCCAGTAGAGCCCGACAGAGCCTGACAGAGCCCGACAGAGCCCGACAGGGCCCGACAGGGCCCGACAGGGCCCAGTAGAGCCCGACAGAGCCCGACAGGGCCCGACAGGGCCCGACAGGGCCCAGTTGAGCCCGACAGAGCCCGACAGAGCCCGACAGAGCCCGACAGAGCCCGACAGAGACCGACAGGGCCCAGTAGAGCCCGACAGAGCCCGACAGAGCCCAGTAGAGCCCAGTAGAGCCCGACAGAGCCCGACAGAGCCCGACAGAGCCCGACAGAACCCGACAGAGCCCGACAGAGCCCAGTAGAGCCCGACAGAGCCCGACAGAGCCCGACAGGGCCCGCCCGACAGAGCCCAGTAGAGCCCGACAGAGCCCGACAGAGCCCGACAGAGCCCGACAGGGCCCGACAGAGCCCGACAGAGCCCGACAGGGCCCAGTAGAGTCCGACAGACCCCGACAGAGCCCGACAGAGCCCGACAGGGCCCGACAGAGCCCGACAGAGCCCAGTAGAGCCCGACAGAGCCCGACAGAGCCCGACAGCGCCCGACAGGGCCCAGTAGAGCCCGACAGAGCCCGACAGAGCCCGACAGAGCCCGACAGGGCCCGACAGGGCCCGACAGAGCCCGACAGGGCCCGACAGGGCCCAGTAGAGCCCGACAGAGCCCGACAGGGCCCGACAGAGCCCGACAGAGCCCGACAGAGCCCGACAGGGCCCAGTAGAGCCCGACAGAGCCCGACAGAGCCCGACAGGGCCCGACAGGGCCCGACAGGGCCCAGTAGAGCCCGACAGAGCCCGACAGAGCCCGACAGAGCCCAGTAGAGCCCGACAGAGCCCGACAGAGCGCGACAGAGCCCGACAGAGGCCAGTAGAGTCCTACAGAGCCCGACAGGGCCCGACAGGGCCCGACAGGGCCCAGTAGAGCCCGACAGAGCCCGACAGAGCCCAGTAGAGCCCAGTAGAGCCCGAGAGAGCCCGACAGAGCCCGACAGAGCCCGACAGGGCCCGACAGGGCCTGACAGAGCCCGACAGAGCCCGACAGGGCCCGACAGGGCCCAGTAGAGCCCGACAGAGCCCGACAGAGCCCAGTAGAGCCCAGTAGAGCCCGACAGGGACCGACAGGGCCCGACAGGGCCCAGTAGAGCCCGACAGAGCCCGACAGGGCCCGACAGAGCCCGACAGAGCCCGACAGAGCCCGACAGGGCCCAGTAGAGCCCGACAGAGCCCGACAGAGCCCAGTAGAGCCCGACAGAGCCCGACAGAGCCCGACAGAGGCCGACAGAGCCCGACAGAGACCGACAGGGCCCAGTAGAGCCCGACAGAGCCCGACAGAGCCCAGTAGAACCCAGTAGAGCCCGACAGAGCCCGACAGAGACCGACAGAGCCCGACAGAACCCGACAGAGCCCGACAGAGCCCAGTAGAGCCCGACAGAGCCCGACAGAGCCCGACAGGGCCCGACAGAGCCCGACAGAGCCCGACAGAGCCCGACAGGGCCCAGTAGAGCCCAGTAGAGCCCGGCAGAGCCCAGTAGAGCCCGACAGAGCCCGACAGGGCCCGACAGGGCCCGACAGGGCCCAGTAGAGCCCGACAGAGCCTGACAGAGCCCGACAGAGCCCGACAGGGCCCGACAGGGCCCGACAGGGCCCAGTAGAGCCCGACAGAGCCCGACAGGGCCCGACAGGGCCCGACAGGGCCCAGTAGAGCCCGACAGAGCCTGACAGAGCCCGACAGAGCCCGACAGGGCCCAGTAGAGCCCGACAGAGCCCGACAGAGCCGAGTAGAGCCCAGTAGAGCCCGACAGAGCCCGACAGAGCCCGACAGAGCCCAGTAGAGGCGGATAGAGCCCGACAGAGCCCGACAGAGCCCGACAGGGCCCGACAGGGCCCGACAGAGCCCGACAGGGCCCAGTAGAGCCCGACAGAGCCCGACAGGGCCCGACAGAGCCCGACAGGGCCCGACAGAGCCCGACAGAGCCCGACAGGGCCCGACAGGGCCCAGTAGAGCCCGACAGAGCCCGACAGAGCCCGACAGGGCCCGACAGAGCCCGACAGAGCCCGACAGGGCCCGACAGGGCCCAGTAGAGCCCGACAGAGCCCGACAGGGCCCGACAGAGCCCGACAGAGCCCGACAGAGCCCGACAGGGCCCAGTAGAGCCCGACAGATCCCGACAGAGCCCGACAGAGCCCGACAGAGCCCGACAGGGCCCGACAGGGCCCGACAGAGCCCGACAGGGCCCGACAGAGCCCGACAGAGCCCGACAGGGCCCAGTAGAGCCCGACAGAGCCCGACAGAGCCCAGTAGAGCCCGACAGAGCCCGACAGAGCCCGACAGAGCCCGACAGGGCCCGACAGAGCCCGACAGAGCCCAGTAGAGCCCGACAGAGCCCGACAGAGCCCGACAGTGCCCGACAGGGCCCGACAGGGCCCGACAGAGCCCGACAGAGCCCGACAGGGCCCGACAGAGCCCGACAGAGCCCGACAGAGCCCGACAGGGCCCAGTAGAGCCCAGTAGAACCCGACAGAGCCCAGTAGAGCCCGACAGAGCCCGACAGAGCCCGACAGAGCCCGACAGGGCCCGACAGAGCCCGACAGGGCCCGACAGAGCCCGACAGGGCCCGACAGGGCCCGACAGAACCCGACAGGGCCCAGTAGAGCCCGACAGAGCCCGACAGAGCGCAGTAGAGCCCGACAGAGCCCGACAGAGCCCGACAGGGCCCGACAGGGCCCGACAGAGCCCGACAGGGCCCGACAGAGCCCGACAGAGCCCGACAGAGCCCAGTAGAGCCCGACAGAGCCCGTCAGGGCCCGACAGGGCCCGACAGGTCCCAGTAGAGCCCGACAGAGCCCGACAGAGCCCAGTAGAGCCCAGTAGAGCCCGACAGAGCCCGACAGAGCCCGACAGAGACCGACAGAGCCCGACAGGGCCGGATAGAGCCCGACAGAGCCCGACAGGGCCCAGTAGAGCCCGACAGAGCCCGACAGAGCCCGACAGAGCCCGACAGGGCCCGACAGGGCCCGACAGAGCCCGACAGGGCCCGACAGGGCCCGACAGAGCCCAGTAGAGCCCGACAGAGCCCGACAGAGCCCGACAGAACCCGACAGAGCCCGACAGAGCCCAGTAGAGCCCGACAGAGCCCGACAGAGCCCGACAGAGCCCGACAGGGCCCGACAGGGCCCAGAAGAGCCCGACAGAGCCCGACAGAGCCCGACAGAACCCGACAGAGCCCGACAGAGCCCGACAGGGCCCGACAGGGCCCGACAGGGCCCAGTAGAGCCCGACAGAGCCCGACAGAGCCCAGTAGAGCCCAGTAGAGCCCGACAGAGCCCGACGGAGCCCGACAGAGCCCGACAGAGCCCAGTAGAGCCCGACAGAGACCAGTTGAGCCCGACAGAGCCCGACAGGGCCCGACAGGGCCCGACAGAGCCCGACAGAGCCCGACAGAGCCCGACAGGGCCCGACAGAGCCCGACAGAGCCCGACAGAGCCCAGTAGAGCCCGACAGAGCCCGACAGAGCCCGACAGGGCCCGACAGGGCCCAGTAGAGCCCAGTAGAGCCCGACAGAGCCCAGTAGAGCCCGACAGAGCCCGACAGAGCCCGACAGGGCCCGACAGGGCCCGACAGGGCCCGACAGAGCCCGACAGGGCCCGACAGAGCCCGACAGAGCCCGACAGGGCCCAGTAGAGCCCGACAGAGCCCGACAGAGCCCGACAGAGCCCGACAGAGCCCGACAGGGCCCGACAGGGCCCAGTAGAGCCCGACAGAGCCCGACAGAGCCCGACAGGGCCCGACAGGGCCCGACAGGGCCCGACAGAGCCCGACAGGGCCCGACAGGGCCCGACAGAGCCCAGTAGAGCCCGACAGAGCCCGACAGAGCCCGACAGAGCCCGACAGGGCCCGACAGGGCCCAGTAGAGCCCGACAGAGCCCGACAGAGCCCGACAGAGCCCGACAGGGCCCGACAGAGCCCGACAGAGCCCGACAGAGCCCGACAGGGCCCGACAGGGCCCAGTAGAGCCCGACAGAGCCCGACAGAGCCCGACAGAACCCGTCAGAGCCCGACAGAGCCCGACAGAGCCCGACAGGGCCCAGTAGAGCCCGACAGGGCCCGACAGAGCCCGACAGAGCCCGACAGATCCCAACAGAGCCCGACAGGGCCCGACAGAGCCCGACAGAGCCCGACAGGGCCCAGCAGAGCCCGACAGAGCCCGACAGAGCCCGACAGAGCCCGACAGAGCCCAGCAGAGCCCGACAGAGCCCAGCAGAGCCCGACAGAGCCCGACAGAGCCCGACAGGGCCCGACAGAGCCCGACAGAGCCCGACAGAGCCCGACAGGGCCCGACAGAGCCCAGTAGAGCCCGACAGGGCCCGACATGGCCCGACAGAGCCCGACAGGGCCCGACAGGGCCCGACACAGCCCAGTAGAGCCCGACAGAGCCCGACAGAGCCCGACAGGGCCCGACAGGGCCCAGTAGAGCCCGACAGAGCCCGACAGAGCCCGACAGAGCCCGACAGGGCCCGACAGGGCCCGACAGGGCCCGACAGGGCCCGACAGAGCCCGACAGGGCCCAGTAGAGCCCGACAGAGCCCGACAGAGCCCGACAGAACCCGTCAGAGCCCGACAGAGCCCGACAGAGCCCGTCAGAGCCCGACAGGGCCCAGTAGAGCCCGACAGAGCCCGACAGAGCCCGACAGGGCCCGACAGAGCCCGACAGAGCCCGACAGAGCCCGACAGAGCCCAGTAGAGCCCGACAGAGCCCGAGAGGGCCCGACAGAGCCCGACAGAGCCCGACAGGGCCCGACAGAGCCCGACAGAGCCCGACAGGGCCCGACAGGGCCCAGTAGAGCCCGACAGAGCCCGACAGAGCCCGATAGAACCCGACAGGGCCCAGTAGAGCCCGACAGAGCCCGACAGAGCCCGACAGAGCCCGACAGGGCCCGACAGGGCCCAGTAGAGCCCGACAAAGCCCGACAGGGCCCGACAGAGCCCGACAGAGCCTGACAGGGCCCGACAGGGCCCAGTAGAGCCCGACAGAACCTGACAGGGCCCGACAGAGCCCGACAGAGCCCGACAGAGCCCGACAGAGCCCAGTAGAGCCCGACAGAACCCGACAGAGCCCGACAGAGCCCGACAGGGCCCGACAGGGCCCGACAGAGCCCGACAGGGCCAGACAGAGCCCGACAGAGCCTGACAGAGCCCGACAGGGCCCAGTAGAGCCCGACAGAGCCCGACAGAGCCCGACAGAGCCCGACAGAGCCCAGTAGAGCCCGACAGAGCCCGACAGAGCCCGACAGAGCCCGACAGGGCCCGACAGAGCCCGACAGAGCCCGACAGGGCCCGACAGAGCCCGATAGAGCCCGACAGAGCCCAGTAGAGCCCGACAGATCCCGACAGGGCCCGACAGGGCCCGACACGGCCCAGTAGAGCCCGACAGAGCCCGACAGAGCCCAGTAGAGCCCGACAGAGCCCGACAGAGCCCGACAGAGCCCGACAGGGCCCGACAGAGCCCGACAGAGCCCGACAGGGCCCGACAGAGCCCGACAGAGCCCGACAGGGCCCGACACGGCCCAGTAGAGCCCGACAGAGCCCGACAGAGCCCAGTAGAGCCCGACAGAGCCCGACAGGGCCCGACAGGGCCCGACACGGCCCAGTAGAGCCCGACAGAGCTCGACAGAGCCCAGTAGAGCCCGACAGAGCCAGACAGAGCCCGACAGGGCCCGACAGAGCCCGACAGAGCCCGACAGGGCCCGACAGAGCCCGACAGAGCCCGACAGGGCCCGACCGGGCCCGACAGAGCCCGACAGGGCCCGACAGGGCCCAGTAGAGCCCGACAGAGCCCGACAGAGCCCGACAGAGCCCGACAGGGCCCGACAGGGCCCAGGAGAGCCCGACAGAGCCCGACAGAGCCCAGTAGAGCCCAGTAGAGCCCGACAGAGCCCGACAGAGCCCGACAGAGCCCGACAGAGCCCGACAGAGACCGACAGGGCCCAGTAGAGCCCGACAGAGCCCGACAGAGCCCAGTAGAGCCCAGTAGAGCCCGACAGAGCCCGACAGAGCCCGACAGAGCCCGACAGAACCCGACAGAGCCCGACAGAGCCCAGTAGAGCCCGACAGAGCCCGACAGAGCCCGACAGGGCCCGACAGGGCCCGACAGAGCCCAGTAGAGCCCGACAGAGCCCGACAGAGCCCGACAGAGCCCGACAGGGCCCGACAGAGCCCGACAGAGCCCGACAGGGCCCAGTAGAGCCCGACAGACCCCGACAGAGCCCGACAGAGCCCGACAGGGCCCGACAGAGCCCGACAGAGCCCAGTAGAGCCCGACAGAGCCCGACAGAGCCCGACAGGGCCCGACAGGGCCCGACAGAGCCCGACAGGGCCCGACAGGTCCCAGTAGAGCCCGACAGAGCCCGACAGGGCCCGACAGAGCCCGACAGAGCCCGACAGAGCCCGACAGGGCCCAGTAGAGCCCGACAGAGCCCGACAGAGCCCGACAGGGCCCGACAGGGCCCGACAGGGCCCAGTAGAGCCCGACAGAGCCCGACAGAGCCCGACAGAGCCCAGTAGAGCCCGACAGAGCCCGACAGAGCGCGACAGAGCCCGACAGAGGCCAGTAGAGTCCTACAGAGCCCGACAGGGCCCGACAGGGCCCGACAGGGCCCAGTAGAGCCCGACAGAGCCCGACAGAGCCCAGTAGAGCCCAGTAGAGCCCGAGAGAGCCCGACAGAGCCCGACAGAGCCCGACAGGGCCCGACAGAGCCCGACAGAGCCCGACAGAGCCCGACAGGGCCCGACAGAGCCCAGTAGAGCCCGACAGAGCCCGACAGAGCCCAGTAGAGCCCAGTAGAGCCCGACAGGGACCGACAGGGCCCGACAGGGCCCAGTAGAGCCCGACAGAGCCCGACAGGGCCCGACAGAGCCCGACAGAGCCCGACAGAGCCCGACAGGGCCCAGTAGAGCCCGACAGAGCCCGACAGAGCCCAGTAGAGCCCGACAGAGCCCGACAGAGCCCGACAGAGGCCGACAGAGGCCGACAGAGACCGACAGGGCCCAGTAGAGCCCGACAGAGCCCGACAGAGACCAGTAGAACCCAGTAGAGCCCGACAGAGCCCGACAGAGACCGACAGAGCCCGACAGAACCCGACAGAGCCCGACAGAGCCCAGTAGAGCCCGACAGAGCCCGACAGAGCCCGACAGGGCCCGACAGGGCCCGACAGAGCCCAGTAGAGCCCGACAGAGCCCGACAGAGCCCGACAGGGCCCGACAGAGCCCGACAGGGCCCAGTAGAGCCCGACAGACCCCGACAGAGCCCGACAGAGCCCGACAGGGCCCGACAGAGCCCGACAGAGCCCAGTAGAGCCCGACAGAGCCCGACAGAGCCCGACAGAGCCCGACAGGGACCGACAGAGCCCGACAGCGCCCGACAGGGCCCAGTAGAGCCCGACAGAGCCCGACAGAGCCCGACAGGGCCCGACAGGGCCCGACAGAGCCCGACAGGGCCCGACAGGGCCCAGTAGAGCCCGACAGAGCCCGACAGGGCCCGACAGAGCCCGACAGAGCCCGACAGAGCCCGACAGAGCCCGACAGGGCCCAGTAGAGCCCGACAGAGCCCGACAGAGTCCGACAGGGCCCGACAGGGCCCGACAGGGCCCAGTAGAGCCCGACAGAGCCCGACAGAGCCCGACAGAGCCCAGTAGAGCCCGACAGAGCCCGACAGAGCGCGACAGAGCCCGACAGAGGCCAGTAGAGTCCTACAGAGCCCGACAGGGCCCGACAGGGCCCGACAGGGCCCAGTAGAGCCCGACAGAGCCCGACAGAGCCCAGTAGAGCCCAGTAGAGCCCGACAGAGCCCGACAGAGCCCGACAGGGCCCGACAGAGCCCGACAGAGCCCGACAGAGCCCGACAGGGCCCGACAGGGCCCAGTAGAGCCCGACAGAGCCCAGTAGAGCCCAGTAGAGCCCGACAGGGACCGACAGGGCCCGACAGGGCCCAGTAGAGCCCGACAGAGCCCGACAGGGCCCGACAGAGCCCGACAGAGCCCGACAGAGCCCGACAGGGCCCAGTAGAGCCCGACAGAGCCCGACAGAGCCCAGTAGAGCCCGACAGAGCCCGACAGAGCCCGACAGAGCCCGACAGGGCCCAGTAGAGCCCAGTAGAGCCCGGCAGAGCCCAGTAGAGCCCGACAGAGCCCGACAGGGCCCGACAGGGCCCGACAGAGCCCAGTAGAGCCCGACAGAGCCTGACAGAGCCCGACAGAGCCCGACAGGGCCCGACAGGGCCCGACAGGGCCCAGTAGAGCCCGACAGAGCCCGACAGGGCCCGACAGGGCCCGACAGGGCCCAGTAGAGCCCGACAGAGCCTGACAGAGCCCGACAGAGCCCGACAGAGCCCGACAGGGCCCAGTAGAGCCCGACAGAGCCCGACAGAGCCCAGTAGAGCCCAGTAGAGCCCGACAGAGCCCGACAGAGCCCGACAGAGCCCAGTACAGGCGGACAGAGCCCGACAGAGCCCGACAGAGCCCGACAGGGCCCGACAGGGCCCGACAGAGCCCGACAGGGCCCAGTAGAGCCCGACAGAGCCCGACAGGGCCCGACAGAGCCCGACAGGGCCCGACAGAGCCCGACAGGGCCCGACAGAGCCCGACAGAGCCCGACAGGGCCCAACAGGGCCCAGTAGAGCCCGACAGAGCCCGACAGAGCCCGACAGAGCCCGACAGGGCCCGACAGAGCCCGACAGAGCCCGACAGGGCCCGACAGGGCCCAGTAGAGCCCGACAGAGCCCGACAGGGCCCGACAGAGCCCGACAGAGCCCGACAGAGCCCGACAGGGCCCAGTAGAGCCCGACAGATCCCGACAGAGCCCGACAGAGCCCGACAGAGCCCGACAGGGCCCGACAGGGCCCGACAGAGCCCGACAGGGCCCGACAGAGCCCGACAGGGCCCAACAGAGCCCGACAGAGCCCGACAGGGCCCAGTAGAGCCCGACAGAGCCCGACAGAGCCCAGTAGAGCCCGACAGAGCCCGACAGAGCCCGACAGAGCCCGACAGGGCCCGACAGGGACCAGTAGAGCCGAGTAGAACCCGACAGAGCCCAGTAGAGCCCGACAGAGCCCGACAGAGCCCGACAGAGCCCGACAGAGACCGACAGGGCCCGACAGAGCCCGACAGGGCCCGACAGGGCCCGACAGAACCCGACAGGGCCCAGTAGAGCCCGACAGAGCCCGACAGAGCGCAGTAGAGCCCGACAGAGCCCGACAGAGCCCGACAGGGCCCGACAGGGCCCGACAGAGCCCGACAGAGCCCGACAGAGCCCAGTAGAGCCCGACAGAGCCCGTCAGGGCCCGACAGGGCCCGACAGGTCCCAGTAGAGCCCGACAGAGCCCGACAGAGCCCAGTAGAGCCCAGTAGAGCCCGACAGAGCCCGACAGAGCCCGACAGAGCCGGATAGAGCCCGACAGAGCCCGACAGGGCCCGACAGGGCCCAGTAGAGCCCGACAGAGCCCGACAGAGCCCGACAGAGTCCGACAGGGCCCGACAGGGCCCGACAGGGCCCGACAGAGCCCAGTAGAGCCCGACAGAGCCCGACAGAGCCCGACAGAACCCGACAGAGCCCGACAGAGCCCAGTAGAGCCCGACAGAGCCCGACAGAGCCCGACAGAGCCCGACAGGGCCCGACAGGGCCCAGAAGAGCCCGACAGAGCCCGACAGAGCCCGACAGAACCCGACAGAGCCCGACAGAGCCCGACAGGGCCCGACAGGGCCCGACAGAGCCCGACAGGGCCCAGTAGAGCCCGACAGAGCCCGACAGAGCCCAGTAGAGCCCAGTAGAGCCCGACAGAGCCCAACGGAGCCCGACAGAGACCAGTTGAGCCCGACAGAGCCCGACAGGGCCCGACAGGGCCTGACAGAGCCCGACAGAGCCCGACAGAGCCCGACAGGGCCCGACAGAGCCCGACAGAGCCCGACAGAGCCCAGTAGAGCCCGACAGAGCCCGACAGAGCCCGACAGGGCCCAGTAGAGCCCAGTAGAGCCCGACAGAGCCCAGTAGAGCCCGACAGAGCCCGACAGAGCCCGACAGGGCCCGACAGAGCCCGACAGAGCCCGACAGGGCCCGACAGAGCCCGACAGAGCCCGACAGGGCCCAGTAGAGCCCGACAGAGCCCGACAGAGCCCGACAGAGCCCGACAGAGCCCGACAGGGCCCGACAGGGCCCGACAGGGCCCAGTAGAGCCCGACAGAGCCCGACAGGGCCCGACAGGGCCCGACAGAGCCCGACAGGGCCCGACAGGGCCCGACAGAGCCCAGTAGAGCCCGACAGAGCCCGACAGAGCCCGACAGAGCCCGACAGGGCCCGACAGGGCCCAGTAGAGCCCGACAGAGCCCGACAGAGCCCGACAGGGCCCGACAGAGCCCGACAGAGCCCGACAGAGCCCGACAGGGCCCGACAGGGCCCAGTAGAGCCCGACAGAGCCCGACAGAGCCCGACAGAACCCGTCAGAGCCCGACAGAGCCCGACAGAACCCGACAGGGCCCAGTAGAGCCCGACAGGGCCCGACAGAGCCCGACAGAGCCCGACAGGGCCCGACAGAGCCCGACAGAGCCCGACAGGGCCCAGTAGAGCCCGACAGAGCCCGAGAGGGCCCGACAGAGCCCGAAAAAGCCCGACAGAGCCCGACAGGGCCCGACAGAGCAAGACAGAGCACGACAGAACCCGACAGGGCCCAGTAGAGCCCGACAGAGCCCGACAGAGCCGGACAGAGCCCGACAGAGCCCGACAGGGCCCGACAGAGCCCGACAGAGCCCGACAGAGCCCGACAGGGCCCAGTAGAGCCCGACAGAGCCCGACAGAGCCCGACAGGGCCCGACAGAGCCCGACAGAGCCCGACAGGGCCCGACAGGGCCCAGTAGAGCCCGACAGAGCCCGACAGGGCCCGACAGAGCCCGACAGAGCCCGACAGAGCCCAGTAGAGCCCGACAGAGCCTGACAGAGCCCGACAGAGCCCGACAGAGCCCGACAGGGCCCGACAGAGCCCGACAGAGCCTGACAGAGCCCGACAGGTCCCGACAGAGCCCGACAGAGCCCGACAGGGCCCAGTAGAGCCCGACAGAGCCCGACAGAGCCCGACAGAGCCCAGTAGAGCCCGACAGAGCCCGAAAGAGCCCGACAGAGCCCGACAGGGCCCGACAGGGCCCGACAGAGCCCGACAGAGCCCGACAGGGCCCGACAGGGCCCAGTAGAGCCCGACAGAGCCCGACAGAGCCCGACAGAGCCCGACAGAGCCCAGTAGAGCCTGACAGAGCCCGACAGAGCCCGACAGAGCCCAGTAGAGTCCGACAGAGCCCGACAGGGCCCGACAGGGCCCGACAGGGCCCAGTAGAGCCCGACAGAGCCCGACAGGGCCCAGTAGAGCCCGACAGAGCCCGACAGAGCCCGACAGAGCCCGACAGGGCCCGACAGAGCCCGACAGAGCCCGACAGGGCCCGACAGGGCCCTGTAGAGCCCGACAGAGCCCGAGAGAGCCCAGTAGAGCCCAGTAGAGCCCGACAGGGCCCGACAGGGCCCGACAGGGCCCAGTAGAGCCCGACAGAGCCCGACAGGGCCCGACAGAGCCCGACAGAGCCCGACAGAGCCCGACAGGGCCCAGTAGAGCCCGACAGAGCCCGACAGAGCCCGACAGAGCCCGACAGGGCCCGACAGGGCCCGACAGAGCCCGACAGGGCCCGATAGGGCCCGACAGAGCCCGACAGAGCCCAGTAGAGCCCGACAGAGCCCGACAGAGCCCGACAGGGCCCAGTAGAGCCCAGTAGAGCCCGACAGAGCCCGACAGAGCCCGACAGGGCCCGACAGGGCCCGACAGGGCCCGACAGAGCCCGACAGAGCCCGACAGGGCCCGACAGGGCCCGACAGGGCCCGACAGAGCCCGACAGAGCCCAGTAGAGCCCGACAGAGCCCGACAGAGCCCGACAGAGCCCGACAGAGCCCAGCAGAGCCCGACAGAGCCCGACAGAGCCCGATAGAGCCCGACAGAGCCCGACAGGGCCCGACAGGGCCCAGTAGAGCACGACAGAGCCCGACAGATCCCGACAGAGCCCGACAGGGCCCGACAGAGCCCGACAGAGCCCGACAGAACCCGTCAGAGCCCGACAGAGCCCGACAGAGCCCGACAGAGCCCGACAGAGTCCGACAGGGCCCAGTAGAGCCCGACAGAGCCCGACAGAGCCCGACAGAGCCCGACAGGGCCCGACAGAGCCCGACAGAGCCCGACAGAGCCCGACAGGGCCCAGTAGAGCCCGACAGAGCCCGAGAGGGCCCGACAGAGCCCGACAGAGCCCGACAGGGCCCGACAGAGCCCGACAGAGCCCGACAGGGCCCAGTAGAGCCCGACAGAGCCCGACAGAGCCCGACAGAGCCCGACAGAGCCCGACAGGGCCCAGTAGAGCCCGACAGAGCCCGACAGAGCCCGACAGGGCCCGACAGGGCCCGACAGGGCCCGACAGAGCCCAGTAGAGCCCGACAGAGCCCGACAGAGCCCGACAGAGCCCGACAGGGCCCAGTAGAGCCCGACAGAGCCCGACAGAGCCCGACAGAGCCCGACAGGGCCCGACAGAGCCCGACAGGGCCCGACAGGGCCCAGTAGAGCCCGACAGAGCCCGACAGAGCCCGTCAGAGCCCGACAGAGCCCGACAGAGCCCGACAGAGCCTGACAGAGCCCGACAGGGCCCGACAGAGCCCGACAGAGCCCGACAGGGCCCAGTAGAGCCCGACAGAGCCCGACAGAGCCCAGTAGAGCCCGACAGAGCCCGACAGAGCCCGACAGAGCCCGACAGGGCCCGACAGAGCCCGACAGGGCCCAGTAGAGCCCGACAGAGCCCGACAGAGCCCAGTAGAGCCCGACAGAGCCCGACAGAGCCCGACAGGGCCCGACAGGGCCCGACAGAGCCCGACAGGGCCCGACAGAGCCCGACAGAGCCCGACAGAGCCCAGTAGAGCCCGACAGAGCCCGACAGGGCCCGACAGGGCCCAGTAGAGCCCGACAGAGCCCGACAGAGCCCGACAGAGCCCGACAGGGCCCAGTAGAGCCCGACAGAGCCCGACAGAGCCCGACAGGGCCCGACAGAGCCCGACAGAGCCCGACAGGGCCCGACAGGGCCCAGTAGAGCCCGACAGAGCCCGACAGGGCCCGACAGAGCCCGACAGAGCCCGACAGAGCCCGACAGAGCCCGACAGGGCCCAGTAGAGCCCGACAGAGCCCGACAGAGCCCGACAGAGCCCGACAGTGCCCGACAGGGCCCGACAGAGCCCGACAGGGCCCGACAGAGCCCGAGAGAGCCTGACAGAGCCCGACAGGTCCCGACAGAGCCCGACAGAGCCCGACAGGGCCCAGTAGAGCCGGACAGAGCCCGACAGAGCCCGACAGAGCCCGACAGAGCCCGACAGGGCCCGACAGGGCCCGACAGGGCCCGACAGGGCCCGACAGAGCCCGACAGGGCCCGACAGGGCCCAGTAGAGCCCGACAGAGCCCGACAGAGCCCGACAGAGCCCGACAGAGCCCAGTAGAGCCCGACAGAGCCCGACAGAGCCCGACAGAGCCCAGTAGAGTCCGACAGAGCCCGACAGGGCCCGACAGGGCCCGACAGGGCCCAGTAGAGCCCGACAGAGCCCGACAGGGCCCAGTAGAGCCCGACAGAGCCCGACAGAGCCCGACAGAGCCCGACAGGGCCCGACAGAGCCCGACAGGGCCCGACAGGGCCCGACAGGGCCCGACAGAGCCCGACAGGGCCCAGTAGAGCCCGACAGGGCCCGACAGAGCCCGACAGAGCCCGACAGAGCCCGACAGGGCCCAGTAGAGCCCGACAGAGCCCGACAGAGCCCGACAGAGCCCGACAGAGCCCGACAGGGCCCGACAGAGCCCAGTAGAGCCCGACAGAGCCCGACAGAGCCCGACAGAGCCCGACAGGGCCCAGTAGAGCCCAGTAGAGCCCGACAGAGCCCAGTAGAGCCCGACAGAGCCCGACAGAGCCCGACAGAGCCCGACAGGGCCCGACAGGGCCCGACAGAGCCCGACAGAGCCCGACAGAGCCCGACAGCGCCCGACAGAGCCCGACAGAGCCCGACAGAGCCCGACAGGGCCCAGCAGAGCCCGACAGAGCCCGACAGAGCCCGACAGAGCCCGACAGAGCCCGACAGAGCCCAGCAGAGCCCGACAGAGCCCGACAGAGCCCGACAGAGCCCGACAGGGCCCGACAGAGCCCGACAGGGCCCAGTAGAGCCCGACAGAGCCCGAGAGAGCCCGACAGAGCCCGACAGGGCCCGACATGGCCCGACAGAGCCCGACAGGGCCCGACAGGGCCCGACAGAGCCCAGTAGAGCCCGACAGAGCCCGACAGAGCCCGACAGGGCCCGACAGAGCCCGACAGGGCCCGACAGGGCCCGAAAGAGCCCGACAGAGCCCGACAGGGCCCGACAGAGCCCGACAGAGCCCGACAGAGCCCGACAGGGCCCAGTAGAGCCCGACAGAGCCCGAGAGGGCCCGACAGAGCCCGACAGAGCCTGACAGAGCCCGACAGGGCCCAGTAGAGCCCGACAGAGCCCGACAGAGCCCGACAGAACCCGTCAGAGCCCGACAGAGCCCGACAGAGCCCGACAGAGTCCGACAGGGCCCAGTAGAGCCCGACAGAGCCCGACAGAGCCCGACAGAGCCCGACAGAGCCCGACAGGGCCCGACAGAGCCCGACAGAGCCCGACAGGGCCCAGTAGAGCCCGACAGAGCCCGAGAGGGCCCGACAGAGCCCGACAGAGCCCGACAGAGCCCGACAGGGCCCGACAGAGGCCGACAGAGCCCGACAGAGCCCGACAGGGCCCAGTAGAGCCCGACAGAGCCCGATAGAACCCGACAGAGCCCGATAGAACCCGACAGGGCCCAGTAGAGCCCGACAGAGCCCGACAGAGCCCGACAGAGCCCGACAGGGCCCGACAGAGCCCGACAGAGCCCGACAGAGCCCGACAGCGCCCGACAGGGCCCAGTAGAGCCCGACAGAGCCCGACAGAGCCCGACAGAGCCCGACAGGGCCCGACAGAGCCCGACAGAGCCCGACAGGGCCCGACAGGGCCCAGTAGAGCCCGACAGAACCTGACAGGGCCTGACAGAGCCCGACAGAGCCCGACAGAGCCCGACAGAGCCCAGTAGAGCCCGACAGAGCCCGAGAGAGCCCGACAGAGCCCGACAGGGCCCGACAGGGCCCGACAGAGCCCGACAGGGCCCGACAGAGCCCGACAGAGCCTGACAGAGCCCGACAGGGCCCAGTAGAGCCCGACAGAGCCCGACAGAGCCCGACAGAGCCCGACAGAGCCCAGTAGAGCCCGACAGAGCCCGACAGAGCCCGACAGGGCCCGACAGAGCCCGACAGGGCCCGACAGGGCCCGACAGAGCCCGACAGGGCCCGACAGAGCCCGACAGAGCCCGACAGGGCCCAGTAGAGCCCGACAGAGCCCGACAGAGCGCGACAGAGCCCGACAGAGCCCAGTAGAGTCCGACAGAGCCCGACAGGGCCCGACAGGGCCCGATAGGGCCCAGTAGAGCCCGACAGAGCCCGACAGGGCCCAGTAGAGCCCAGAAGAGCCCGACAGAGCCCGACAGAGCCCGACAGAGCCCGACAGGGCCCGACAGGGCCCGACAGGGCCCGACAGAGCCCGACAGGGCCCGACAGAGCCCGACAGGGTCCGACAGGGCCCGACAGGGCCCGATATGGCCCAGTAGAGCCCGACAGAGCCCGACAGAGCCCAGTAGAGCCCAGTAGAGCCCGACAGATCCCGACAGGGCCCGACAGGGCCCAGTAGAGCCCGACAGAGCCCGACAGGGCCCGACAGGGCCCAGTAGAGCCCGACAGAGCCCGACAGAGCCCGACAGAGCCCGACAGGGCCCAGTAGAGCCCGACAGAGCCCGACAGAGCCCGACAGAGCCCGACAGGGCCCGACAGAGCCCGACAGAGCCCGACAGGGCCCGACAGGGCCCGACAGAGCCCGACAGAGCCCAGTAGAGCCCGACAGAGCCCGACAGGGCCCAGTAGAGCCCAGTAGAGCCCGACAGAGCCCAGTAGAGCCCGACAGAGCCCGACAGAGCCCGACAGAGCCCGACAGGGCCCGACAGAGCCCGACAGAGCCCGACAGAGCCCGACAGGGCCCGACAGGGCCCAGTAGAGCCCGACAGAGCCCGACAGAGTCCGACAGAGCCCGACAGAGCCCAGTAGAGCCCGACAGAGCCCGACAGAGCCCGACAGAGCCCGACAGGGCCCGACAGAGCCCGACAGAGCCCGACAGGGCCCGACAGAGCCCGATAGAGCCCGACAGAGCCCAGTAGAGCCCGACAGAGCCCGACAGGGCCCGACAGGGCCCGACAGGGCCCAGTAGAGCCCGACAGAGCCCGACAGAGCCCAGTAGAGCCCGACAGAGCCCGACAGAGCCCGACAGGGCCCGACAGAGCCCGACAGGGCCCAGTAGAGCCCGACAGAGCCCGACAGAGCCCAGTAGAGCCCGACAGAGCCCGACAGAGCCCGACAGGGCCCGACAGGGCCCGACAGAGCCCGACAGGGCCCGACAGAGCCCGACAGAGCCCGACAGAGCCCAGTAGAGCCCGACAGAGCCCGTCAGGGCCCGACAGGGCCCGACAGGGCCCAGTAGAGCCCGACAGAGCCCGACAGAGCCCGACAGAGCCCGACAGGGCCCAGTAGAGCCCGACAGAGCCCGACAGAGCCCGACAGGGCCCGACAGAGCCCGACAGAGCCCGACAGGGCCCGACAGGGCCCAGTAGAGCCCGACAGAGCCCGACAGGGCCCGACAGAGCCCGACAGAGCCCGACAGAGCCCGACAGAGCCCGACAGGGCCCAGTAGAGCCCGACAGAGCCCGACAGAGCCCGACAGAGCCCGACAGTGCCCGACAGGGCCCGACAGAGCCCGACAGGGCCCGAAAGAGCCCGAGAGAGCCTGACAGAGCCCGACAGGTCCCGACAGAGCCCGACAGAGCCCGACAGGGCCCAGTAGAGCCGGACAGAGCCCGACAGAGCCCGACAGAGCCCGACAGGGCCCAGTAGAGCCCGACAGAGCCCGACAGAGCCCGACAGAGCCCGACAGGGCCCGACAGGGCCCGACAGAGCCCGACAGAGCCCGACAGGGCCCAGTATAGCCCGACAGAGCCCGAGAGGGCCCGACAGAGCCCGACAGAGCCTGACAGAGCCCGACAGGGCCCGACAGAGCCCGACAGAGCCCGACAGAGCCCGACAGGGCCCGACAGGGCCCAGTAGAGCCCGACAGAGCCCGACAGAGCCCGACAGAACCCGACAGGGCCCAGTAGAGCCCGACAGAGCCGGACAGAGCCCGACAGAGCCCGACAGGGCTCGACAGAGCCCGACAGAGCCCGACAGAGCCCGACAGAGCCCGACAGGGCCCAGTAGAGTCCGACAGAGCCCGACAGAGCCCGACAGGGCCCGAAAGAGCCCGACAGAGCCCGACAGGGCCCGACAGGGCCCAGTAGAGCCCGACAGAGCCCGACAGGGCCCGACAGAGCCCGACAGAGCCCGACAGAGCCCGACAGAGCCCGACAGGGCCCAGTAGAGCCCGACAGAGCCCGACAGAGCCCGACAGAGCCCGACAGTGCCCGACAGGGCCCGACAGAGCCCGACAGGGCCCGACAGAGCCCGAGAGAGCCTGACAGAGCCCGACAGGTCCCGACAGAGCCCGACAGAGCCCGACAGGGCCCAGTAGAGCCGGACAGAGCCCGACAGAGCCCGACAGAGCCCGACAGAGCCCGACAGGGCCCGACAGGGCCCGACAGGGCCCGACAGAGCCCGACAGGGCCCGACAGGGCCCAGTAGAGCCCGACAGAGCCCGACAGAGCCCGACAGAGCCCGACAGAGCCCAGTAGAGCCCGACAGAGCCCGACAGAGCCCGACAGAGCCCAGTAGAGTCCGACAGAGCCCGACAGGGCCCGACAGGGCCCGACAGGGCCCAGTAGAGCCCGACAGAGCCCGACAGGGCCCAGTAGAGCCCGACAGAGCCCGACAGAGCCCGACAGAGCCCGACAGGGCCCGACAGAGCCCGACAGAGCCCGACAGGGCCCGACAGGGCCCGACAGAGCCCGACAGGGCACAGTAGAGCCCGACAGGGCCCGACAGAGCCCGACAGAGCCCGACAGAGCCCGACAGGGCCCAGTAGAGCCCGACAGAGCCCGACAGAGCCCGACAGAGCCCGACAGAGCCCGACAGGGCCCGACAGAGCCCAGTAGAGCCCGACAGAGCCCGACAGAGCCCGACAGAGCCCGACAGGGCCCAGTAGAGCCCAGTAGAGCCCGACAGAGCCCAGTAGAGCCCGACAGAGCCCGACAGAGCCCGACAGAGCCCGACAGGGCCCGACAGGGCCCGACAGGGCCCGACAGAGCCCGACAGAGCCCGACAGCGCCCGACAGAGCCCGACAGAGCCCGACAGAGCCCGACAGGGCCCAGCAGAGCCCGACAGAGCCCGACAGAGCCCGACAGAGCCCGACAGAGCCCAGCAGAGCCCGACAGAGCCCAGCAGAGCCCGACAGAGCCCGACAGAGCCCGACAGAGCCCGACAGGGCCCGACAGAGCCCGACAGAGCCCGACAGGGCCCGACAGAGCCCGACAGGGCCCAGTAGAGCCCGACAGATCCCGAGAGAGCCCGACAGAGCCCGACAGGGCCCGACATGGCCCGACAGAGCCCGACAGGGCCCGACAGGGCCCGACAGAGCCCAGTAGAGCCCGACAGAGCCCGACAGAGCCCGACAGGGCCCGACAGAGCCCGACAGGGCCCGACAGGGCCCGAAAGAGCCCGACAGAGCCCGACAGGGCCCGACAGAGCCCGACAGAGCCCGACAGAGCCCGACAGGGCCCGACAGGGCCCAGTAGAGCCCGACAGAGCCCGACAGAGCCCGACAGAACCCGTCAGAGCCCGACAGAGCCCGACAGAGCCCGACAGAGTCCGACAGGGCCCAGTAGAGCCCGACAGAGCCTGACAGAGCCCGACAGAGCCCGACAGAGCCCGACAGGGCCCGACAGAGCCCGACAGAGCCTGACAGAGCCCGACAGGTCCCGACAGAGCCCGACAGAGCCCGACAGGGCCCAGTAGAGCCCGACAGAGCCCGACAGAGCCCGACAGAGCCCAGTAGAGCCCGACAGAGCCCGAAAGAGCCCGACAGAGCCCGACAGGGCCCGACAGGGCCCGACAGAGCCCGACAGAGCCCGACAGGGCCCGACAGGGCCCAGTAGAGCCCGACAGAGCCCGACAGAGCCCGACAGAGCCCGACAGAGCCCAGTAGAGCCTGACAGAGCCCGACAGAGCCCGACAGAGCCCAGTAGAGTCCGACAGAGCCCGACAGGGCCCGACAGGGCCCGACAGGGCCCAGTAGAGCCCGACAGAGCCCGACAGGGCCCAGTAGAGCCCGACAGAGCCCGACAGAGCCCGACAGAGCCCGACAGGGCCCGACAGAGCCCGACAGAGCCCGACAGGGCCCGACAGGGCCCTGTAGAGCCCGACAGAGCCCGAGAGAGCCCAGTAGAGCCCAGTAGAGCCCGACAGGGCCCGACAGGGCCCGACAGGGCCCAGTAGAGCCCGACAGAGCCCGACAGGGCCCGACAGAGCCCGACAGAGCCCGACAGAGCCCGACAGGGCCCAGTAGAGCCCGACAGAGCCCGACAGAGCCCGACAGAGCCCGACAGGGCCCGACAGGGCCCGACAGAGCCCGACAGGGCCCGATAGGGCCCGACAGAGCCCGACAGAGCCCAGTAGAGCCCGACAGAGCCCGACAGAGCCCGACAGGGCCCAGTAGAGCCCAGTAGAGCCCGACAGAGCCCGACAGAGCCCGACAGGGCCCGACAGGGCCCGACAGGGCCCGACAGAGCCCGACAGAGCCCGACAGGGCCCGACAGGGCCCGACAGGGCCCGACAGAGCCCGACAGAGCCCAGTAGAGCCCGACAGAGCCCGACAGAGCCCGACAGAGCCCGACAGAGCCCAGCAGAGCCCGACAGAGCCCGACAGAGCCCGATAGAGCCCGACAGAGCCCGACAGGGCCCGACAGGGCCCAGTAGAGCACGACAGAGCCCGACAGATCCCGACAGAGCCCGACAGGGCCCGACAGAGCCCGACAGAGCCCGACAGAACCCGTCAGAGCCCGACAGAGCCCGACAGAGCCCGACAGAGCCCGACAGAGTCCGACAGGGCCCAGTAGAGCCCGACAGAGCCCGACAGAGCCCGACAGAGCCCGACAGGGCCCGACAGAGCCCGACAGAGCCCGACAGAGCCCGACAGGGCCCAGTAGAGCCCGACAGAGCCCGAGAGGGCCCGACAGAGCCCGACAGAGCCCGACAGGGCCCGACAGAGCCCGACAGAGCCCGACAGGGCCCAGTAGAGCCCGACAGAGCCCGACAGAGCCCGACAGAGCCCGACAGAGCCCGACAGGGCCCAGTAGAGCCCGACAGAGCCCGACAGAGCCCGACAGGGCCCGACAGGGCCCGACAGGGCCCGACAGAGCCCAGTAGAGCCCGACAGAGCCCGACAGAGCCCGACAGAGCCCGACAGGGCCCAGTAGAGCCCGACAGAGCCCGACAGAGCCCGACAGAGCCCGACAGGGCCCGACAGAGCCCGACAGGGCCCGACAGGGCCCAGTAGAGCCCGACAGAGCCCGACAGAGCCCGTCAGAGCCCGACAGAGCCCGACAGAGCCCGACAGAGCCTGACAGAGCCCGACAGGGCCCGACAGAGCCCGACAGAGCCCGACAGGGCCCAGTAGAGCCCGACAGAGCCCGACAGAGCCCAGTAGAGCCCGACAGAGCCCGACAGAGCCCGACAGAGCCCGACAGGGCCCGACAGAGCCCGACAGGGCCCAGTAGAGCCCGACAGAGCCCGACAGAGCCCAGTAGAGCCCGACAGAGCCCGACAGAGCCCGACAGGGCCCGACAGGGCCCGACAGAGCCCGACAGGGCCCGACAGAGCCCGACAGAGCCCGACAGAGCCCAGTAGAGCCCGACAGAGCCCGACAGGGCCCGACAGGGCCCAGTAGAGCCCGACAGAGCCCGACAGAGCCCGACAGAGCCCGACAGGGCCCAGTAGAGCCCGACAGAGCCCGACAGAGCCCGACAGGGCCCGACAGAGCCCGACAGAGCCCGACAGGGCCCGACAGGGCCCAGTAGAGCCCGACAGAGCCTGACAGGGCCCGACAGAGCCCGACAGAGCCCGACAGAGCCCGACAGAGCCCGACAGGGCCCAGTAGAGCCCGACAGAGCCCGACAGAGCCCGACAGAGCCCGACAGTGCCCGACAGGGCCCGACAGAGCCCGACAGGGCCCGACAGAGCCCGAGAGAGCCTGACAGAGCCCGACAGGTCCCGACAGAGCCCGACAGAGCCCGACAGGGCCCAGTAGAGCCGGACAGAGCCCGACAGAGCCCGACAGAGCCCGACAGAGCCCGACAGGGCCCGACAGGGCCCGACAGGGCCCGACAGGGCCCGACAGAGCCCGACAGGGCCCGACAGGGCCCAGTAGAGCCCGACAGAGCCCGACAGAGCCCGACAGAGCCCGACAGAGCCCAGTAGAGCCCGACAGAGCCCGACAGAGCCCGACAGAGCCCAGTAGAGTCCGACAGAGCCCGACAGGGCCCGACAGGGCCCGACAGGGCCCAGTAGAGCCCGACAGAGCCCGACAGGGCCCAGTAGAGCCCGACAGAGCCCGACAGAGCCCGACAGAGCCCGACAGGGCCCGACAGAGCCCGACAGGGCCCGACAGGGCCCGACAGGGCCCGACAGAGCCCGACAGGGCCCAGTAGAGCCCGACAGGGCCCGACAGAGCCCGACAGAGCCCGACAGAGCCCGACAGGGCCCAGTAGAGCCCGACAGAGCCCGACAGAGCCCGACAGAGCCCGACAGAGCCCGACAGGGCCCGACAGAGCCCAGTAGAGCCCGACAGAGCCCGACAGAGCCCGACAGAGCCCGACAGGGCCCAGTAGAGCCCAGTAGAGCCCGACAGAGCCCAGTAGAGCCCGACAGAGCCCGACAGAGCCCGACAGAGCCCGACAGGGCCCGACAGGGCCCGACAGAGCCCGACAGAGCCCGACAGAGCCCGACAGCGCCCGACAGAGCCCGACAGAGCCCGACAGAGCCCGACAGGGCCCAGCAGAGCCCGACAGAGCCCGACAGAGCCCGACAGAGCCCGACAGAGCCCGACAGAGCCCAGCAGAGCCCGACAGAGCCCGACAGAGCCCGACAGAGCCCGACAGGGCCCGACAGAGCCCGACAGGGCCCAGTAGAGCCCGACAGAGCCCGAGAGAGCCCGACAGAGCCCGACAGGGCCCGACATGGCCCGACAGAGCCCGACAGGGCCCGACAGGGCCCGACAGAGCCCAGTAGAGCCCGACAGAGCCCGACAGAGCCCGACAGGGCCCGACAGAGCCCGACAGGGCCCGACAGGGCCCGAAAGAGCCCGACAGAGCCCGACAGGGCCCGACAGAGCCCGACAGAGCCCGACAGAGCCCGACAGGGCCCAGTAGAGCCCGACAGAGCCCGAGAGGGCCCGACAGAGCCCGACAGAGCCTGACAGAGCCCGACAGGGCCCAGTAGAGCCCGACAGAGCCCGACAGAGCCCGACAGAACCCGTCAGAGCCCGACAGAGCCCGACAGAGCCCGACAGAGTCCGACAGGGCCCAGTAGAGCCCGACAGAGCCCGACAGAGCCCGACAGAGCCCGACAGAGCCCGACAGGGCCCGACAGAGCCCGACAGAGCCCGACAGGGCCCAGTAGAGCCCGACAGAGCCCGAGAGGGCCCGACAGAGCCCGACAGAGCCCGACAGAGCCCGACAGGGCCCGACAGAGGCCGACAGAGCCCGACAGAGCCCGACAGGGCCCAGTAGAGCCCGACAGAGCCCGATAGAACCCGACAGAGCCCGATAGAACCCGACAGGGCCCAGTAGAGCCCGACAGAGCCCGACAGAGCCCGACAGAGCCCGACAGGGCCCGACAGAGCCCGACAGAGCCCGACAGAGCCCGACAGCGCCCGACAGGGCCCAGTAGAGCCCGACAGAGCCCGACAGAGCCCGACAGAGCCCGACAGGGCCCGACAGAGCCCGACAGAGCCCGACAGGGCCCGACAGGGCCCAGTAGAGCCCGACAGAACCTGACAGGGCCTGACAGAGCCCGACAGAGCCCGACAGAGCCCGACAGAGCCCAGTAGAGCCCGACAGAGCCCGAGAGAGCCCGACAGAGCCCGACAGGGCCCGACAGGGCCCGACAGAGCCCGACAGGGCCCGACAGAGCCCGACAGAGCCTGACAGAGCCCGACAGGGCCCAGTAGAGCCCGACAGAGCCCGACAGAGCCCGACAGAGCCCGACAGAGCCCAGTAGAGCCCGACAGAGCCCGACAGAGCCCGACAGGGCCCGACAGAGCCCGACAGGGCCCGACAGGGCCCGACAGAGCCCGACAGGGCCCGACAGAGCCCGACAGAGCCCGACAGGGCCCAGTAGAGCCCGACAGAGCCCGACAGAGCGCGACAGAGCCCGACAGAGCCCAGTAGAGTCCGACAGAGCCCGACAGGGCCCGACAGGGCCCGATAGGGCCCAGTAGAGCCCGACAGAGCCCGACAGGGCCCAGTAGAGCCCAGAAGAGCCCGACAGAGCCCGACAGAGCCCGACAGAGCCCGACAGGGCCCGACAGGGCCCGACAGGGCCCGACAGAGCCCGACAGGGCCCGACAGAGCCCGACAGGGTCCGACAGGGCCCGACAGGGCCCGATATGGCCCAGTAGAGCCCGACAGAGCCCGACAGAGCCCAGTAGAGCCCAGTAGAGCCCGACAGATCCCGACAGGGCCCGACAGGGCCCAGTAGAGCCCGACAGAGCCCGACAGGGCCCGACAGTACCCGACAGAGCCCGACAGAGCCCGACAGGGCCCAGTAGAGCCCGACAGAGCCCGACAGAGCCCGACAGAGCCCGACAGGGCCCGACAGAGCCCGACAGAGCCCGACAGGGCCCGACAGGGCCCGACAGAGCCCGACAGAGCCCAGTAGAGCCCGACAGAGCCCGACAGGGCCCAGTAGAGCCCAGTAGAGCCCGACAGAGCCCAGTAGAGCCCGACAGAGCCCGACAGAGCCCGACAGAGCCCGACAGGGCCCGACAGAGCCCGACAGAGCCCGACAGAGCCCGACAGGGCCCGACAGGGCCCAGTAGAGCCCGACAGAGCCCGACAGAGTCCGACAGAGCCCGACAGAGCCCAGTAGAGCCCGACAGAGCCCGACAGAGCCCGACAGAGCCCGACAGGGCCCGACAGAGCCCGACAGAGCCCGACAGGGCCCGACAGAGCCCGATAGAGCCCGACAGAGCCCAGTAGAGCCCGACAGAGCCCGACAGGGCCCGACAGGGCCCGACAGGGCCCAGTAGAGCCCGACAGAGCCCGACAGAGCCCAGTAGAGCCCGACAGAGCCCGACAGAGCCCGACAGGGCCCGACAGAGCCCGACAGGGCCCAGTAGAGCCCGACAGAGCCCGACAGAGCCCAGTAGAGCCCGACAGAGCCCGACAGAGCCCGACAGGGCCCGACAGGGCCCGACAGAGCCCGACAGGGCCCGACAGAGCCCGACAGAGCCCGACAGAGCCCAGTAGAGCCCGACAGAGCCCGTCAGGGCCCGACAGGGCCCGACAGGGCCCAGTAGAGCCCGACAGAGCCCGACAGAGCCCGACAGAGCCCGACAGGGCCCAGTAGAGCCCGACAGAGCCCGACAGAGCCCGACAGGGCCCGACAGAGCCCGACAGAGCCCGACAGGGCCCGACAGGGCCCAGTAGAGCCCGACAAGCCCGACAGGGCCCGACAGAGCCCGACAGAGCCCGACAGAGCCCGACAGAGCCCGACAGGGCCCAGTAGAGCCCGACAGAGCCCGACAGAGCCCGACAGAGCCCGACAGTGCCCGACAGGGCCCGACAGAGCCCGACAGGGCCCGAAAGAGCCCGAGAGAGCCTGACAGAGCCCGACAGGTCCCGACAGAGCCCGACAGAGCCCGACAGGGCCCAGTAGAGCCGGACAGAGCCCGACAGAGCCCGACAGAGCCCGACAGGGCCCAGTAGAGCCCGACAGAGCCCGACAGAGCCCGACAGAGCCCGACAGGGCCCGACAGGGCCCGACAGAGCCCGACAGAGCCCGACAGGGCCCAGTATAGCCCGACAGAGCCCGAGAGGGCCCGACAGAGCCCGACAGAGCCTGACAGAGCCCGACAGGGCCCGACAGAGCCCGACAGAGCCCGACAGAGCCCGACAGGGCCCGACAGGGCCCAGTAGAGCCCGACAGAGCCCGACAGAGCCCGACAGAACCCGACAGGGCCCAGTAGAGCCCGACAGAGCCGGACAGAGCCCGACAGAGCCCGACAGGGCTCGACAGAGCCCGACAGAGCCCGACAGAGCCCGACAGAGCCCGACAGGGCCCAGTAGAGTCCGACAGAGCCCGACAGAGCCCGACAGGGCCCGAAAGAGCCCGACAGAGCCCGACAGGGCCCGACAGGGCCCAGTAGAGCCCGACAGAGCCCGACAGGGCCCGACAGAGCCCGACAGAGCCCGACAGAGCCCGACAGAGCCCGACAGGGCCCAGTAGAGCCCGACAGAGCCCGACAGAGCCCGACAGAGCCCGACAGTGCCCGACAGGGCCCGACAGAGCCCGACAGGGCCCGACAGAGCCCGAGAGAGCCTGACAGAGCCCGACAGGTCCCGACAGAGCCCGACAGAGCCCGACAGGGCCCAGTAGAGCCGGACAGAGCCCGACAGAGCCCGACAGAGCCCGACAGAGCCCGACAGGGCCCGACAGGGCCCGACAGGGCCCGACAGAGCCCGACAGGGCCCGACAGGGCCCAGTAGAGCCCGACAGAGCCCGACAGAGCCCGACAGAGCCCGACAGAGCCCAGTAGAGCCCGACAGAGCCCGACAGAGCCCGACAGAGCCCAGTAGAGTCCGACAGAGCCCGACAGGGCCCGACAGGGCCCGACAGGGCCCAGTAGAGCCCGACAGAGCCCGACAGGGCCCAGTAGAGCCCGACAGAGCCCGACAGAGCCCGACAGAGCCCGACAGGGCCCGACAGAGCCCGACAGAGCCCGACAGGGCCCGACAGGGCCCGACAGAGCCCGACAGGGCACAGTAGAGCCCGACAGGGCCCGACAGAGCCCGACAGAGCCCGACAGAGCCCGACAGGGCCCAGTAGAGCCCGACAGAGCCCGACAGAGCCCGACAGAGCCCGACAGAGCCCGACAGGGCCCGACAGAGCCCCAGTAGAGCCCGACAGAGCCCGACAGAGCCCGACAGAGCCCGACAGGGCCCAGTAGAGCCCAGTAGAGCCCGACAGAGCCCAGTAGAGCCCGACAGAGCCCGACAGAGCCCGACAGAGCCCGACAGGGCCCGACAGGGCCCGACAGGGCCCGACAGAGCCCGACAGAGCCCGACAGCGCCCGACAGAGCCCGACAGAGCCCGACAGAGCCCGACAGGGCCCAGCAGAGCCCGACAGAGCCCGACAGAGCCCGACAGAGCCCGACAGAGCCCAGCAGAGCCCGACAGAGCCCAGCAGAGCCCGACAGAGCCCGACAGAGCCCGACAGAGCCCGACAGGGCCCGACAGAGCCCGACAGAGCCCGACAGGGCCCGACAGAGCCCGACAGGGCCCAGTAGAGCCCGACAGATCCCGAGAGAGCCCGACAGAGCCCGACAGGGCCCGACATGGCCCGACAGAGCCCGACAGGGCCCGACAGGGCCCGACAGAGCCCAGTAGAGCCCGACAGAGCCCGACAGAGCCCGACAGGGCCCGACAGAGCCCGACAGGGCCCGACAGGGCCCGAAAGAGCCCGACAGAGCCCGACAGGGCCCGACAGAGCCCGACAGAGCCCGACAGAGCCCGACAGGGCCCGACAGGGCCCAGTAGAGCCCGACAGAGCCCGACAGAGCCCGACAGAACCCGTCAGAGCCCGACAGAGCCCGACAGAGCCCGACAGAGTCCGACAGGGCCCAGTAGAGCCCGACAGAGCCCGACAGAGCCCGACAGAGCCCGACAGAGCCCGACAGGGCCCGACAGAGCCCGACAGAGCCCGACAGAGCCCGACAGGGCCCAGTAGAGCCCGACAGAGCCCGAGAGGGCCCGACAGAGCCCGACAGAGCCCGAAAGAGCCCGACAGGGCCCGACAGAGCCCGACAGAGCCCGACAGAGCCCGACAGGGCCCGACAGGGCCCGACAGGGCCCAGTAGAGCCCGACAGAGCCCGATAGAACCCGACAGGGCCCAGTAGAGCCCGACAGAGCCCGACAGAGCCCGACAGAGCCCGACAGGGCCCGACAGAGCCCGACAGAGCCCGACAGAGCCCAGTAGAGCCCGACAGAGCCCGACAGAGCCCGACAGAGCCCGACAGGGCCCGACAGAGCCCGACAGAGCCCGACAGGGCCCGACAGAGCCCGACAGGGCCCAGTAGAGCCCGACAGAGCCCGACAGAGCCCAGTAGAGCCCGACAGAGCCCGACAGAGCCCGACAGGGCCCGACAGGGCCCGACAGAGCCCGACAGGGCCCGACAGAGCCCGACAGAGCCCGACAGAGCCCAGTAGAGCCCGACAGAGCCCGACAGGGCCCGACAGGGCCCAGTAGAGCCCGACAGAGCCCGACAGAGCCCGACAGAGCCCGACAGGGCCCAGTAGAGCCCGACAGAGCCCGACAGAGCCCGACAGGGCCCGACAGAGCCCGACAGAGCCCGACAGGGCCCGACAGGGCCCAGTAGAGCCCGACAGAGCCCGACAGGGCCCGACAGAGCCCGACAGAGCCCGACAGAGCCCGACAGAGCCCGACAGGGCCCAGTAGAGCCCGACAGAGCCCGACAGAGCCCGACAGAGCCCGACAGTGCCCGACAGGGCCCGACAGAGCCCGACAGGGCCCGACAGAGCCCGAGAGAGCCTGACAGAGCCCGACAGGTCCCGACAGAGCCCGACAGAGCCCGACAGGGCCCAGTAGAGCCGGACAGAGCCCGACAGAGCCCGACAGAGCCCGACAGGGCCCGACAGGGCCCGACAGGGCCCGACAGGGCCCGACAGAGCCCGACAGGGCCCGACAGGGCCCAGTAGAGCCCGACAGAGCCCGACAGAGCCCGACAGAGCCCGACAGAGCCCAGTAGAGCCCGACAGAGCCCGACAGAGCCCGACAGAGCCCAGTAGAGTCCGACAGAGCCCGACAGGGCCCGACAGGGCCCGACAGGGCCCAGTAGAGCCCGACAGAGCCCGACAGGGCCCAGTAGAGCCCGACAGAGCCCGACAGAGCCCGACAGAGCCCGACAGGGCCCGACAGAGCCCGACAGGGCCCGACAGGGCCCGACAGGGCCCGACAGAGCCCGACAGGGCCCAGTAGAGCCCGACAGGGCCCGACAGAGCCCGACAGAGCCCGACAGAGCCCGACAGGGCCCAGTAGAGCCCGACAGAGCCCGACAGAGCCCGACAGAGCCCGACAGAGCCCGACAGGGCCCGACAGGGCCCAGTAGAGCCCGACAGAGCCCGACAGAGCCCGACAGAGCCCGACAGGGCCCAGTAGAGCCCAGTAGAGCCCGACAGAGCCCAGTAGAGCCCGACAGAGCCCGACAGAGCCCGACAGAGCCCGACAGGGCCCGACAGGGCCCGACAGAGCCCGACAGAGCCCGACAGAGCCCGACAGCGCCCGACAGAGCCCGACAGAGCCCGACAGAGCCCGACAGAGCCCGACAGGGCCCAGCAGAGCCCGACAGAGCCCGACAGAGCCCGACAGAGCCCGACAGAGCCCGACAGAGCCCAGCAGAGCCCGACAGAGCCCGACAGAGCCCGACAGAGCCCGACAGGGCCCGACAGAGCCCGACAGAGCCCGACAGGGCCCGACAGAGCCCGACAGGGCCCAGTAGAGCCCGACAGAGCCCGAGAGAGCCCGACAGAGCCCGACAGGGCCCGACATGGCCCGACAGAGCCCGACAGGGCCCGACAGGGCCCGACAGAGCCCAGTAGAGCCCGACAGAGCCCGACAGAGCCCGACAGGGCCCGACAGAGCCCGACAGGGCCCGACAGGGCCCGAAAGAGCCCGACAGAGCCCGACAGGGCCCGACAGAGCCCGACAGAGCCCGACAGAGCCCGACAGGGCCCAGTAGAGCCCGACAGAGCCCGAGAGGGCCCGACAGAGCCCGACAGAGCCTGACAGAGCCCGACAGGGCCCAGTAGAGCCCGACAGAGCCCGACAGAGCCCGACAGAACCCGTCAGAGCCCGACAGAGCCCGACAGAGCCCGACAGAGTCCGACAGGGCCCAGTAGAGCCCGACAGAGCCCGACAGAGCCCGACAGGAGCCCGACAGAGCCCGACAGGGCCCGACAGAGCCCGACAGAGCCCGACAGGGCCCAGTAGAGCCCGACAGAGCCCGAGAGGGCCCGACAGAGCCCGACAGAGCCCGACAGAGCCCGACAGGGCCCGACAGAGCCCGACAGAGCCCGACAGAGCCCGACAGGGCCCAGTAGAGCCCGACAGAGCCCTATAGAACCCGACAGAGCCCGATAGAACCCGACAGGGCCCAGTAGAGCCCGACAGAGCCCGACAGAGCCCGACAGAGCCCGACAGGGCCCGACAGAGCCCGACAGAGCCCGACAGAGCCCGACAGCGCCCGACAGGGCCCAGTAGAGCCCGACAGAGCCCGACAGAGCCCGACAGAGCCCGACAGGGCCCGACAGAGCCCGACAGAGCCCGACAGGGCCCGACAGGGCCCAGTAGAGCCCGACAGAACCTGACAGGGCCTGACAGAGCCCGACAGAGCCCGACAGAGCCCGACAGAGCCCAGTAGAGCCCGACAGAGCCCGAGAGAGCTCGACAGAGCCCGACAGGGCCCGACAGGGGCCCGACAGGGCCGACAGAGCCCGACAGGGCCCGACAGAGCCCGACAGAGCCTGACAGAGCCCGACAGGGCCCAGTAGAGCCCGACAGAGCCCGACAGAGCCCGACAGAGCCCGACAGAGCCCGACAGAGCCCGACAGAGCCCGACAGGGCCCGACAGAGCCCGACAGGGCCCGACAGGGCCCGACAGAGCCCGACAGGGCCCGACAGAGCCCGACAGAGCCCGACAGGGCCCAGTAGAGCCCGACAGAGCCCGACAGAGCGCGACAGAGCCCGACAGAGCCCAGTAGAGTCCGACAGAGCCCGACAGGGCCCGACAGGGCCCGACAGGGCCCAGTAGAGCCCGACAGAGCCCGACAGGGCCCAGTAGAGCCCAGAAGAGCCCGACAGAGCCCGACAGAGCCCGACAGAGCCCGACAGGGCCCGACAGGGCCCGACAGGGCCCGACAGAGCCCGACAGGGCCCGACAGAGCCCGACAGGGTCCGACAGGGCCCGACAGGGCCCGATATGGCCCAGTAGAGCCCGACAGAGCCCGACAGAGCCCAGTAGAGCCCAGTAGAGCCCGACAGATCCCGACAGGGCCCGACAGGGCCCAGTAGAGCCCGACAGAGCCCGACAGGGCCCGACAGTACCCGACAGAGCCCGACAGAGCCCGACAGGGCGCAGTAGAGCCCGACAGAGCCCGACAGAGCCCGACAGAGCCCGACAGGGCCCGACAGAGCCCGACAGAGCCCGACAGGGCCCGACAGGGCCCGACAGAGCCCGACAGAGCCCAGTAGAGCCCGACAGAGCCCGACAGGGCCCAGTAGAGCCCAGTAGAGCCCGACAGAGCCCAGTAGAGCCCGACAGAGCCCGACAGAGCCCGACAGAGCCCGACAGGGCCCGACAGAGCCCGACAGAGCCCGACAGAGCCCGACAGGGCCCGACAGGGCCAGTAGAGCCCGACAGAGCCCGACAGAGTCCGACAGAGCCCGACAGAGCCCAGTAGAGCCCGACAGAGCCCGACAGAGCCCGACAGAGCCCGACAGGGCCCGACAGAGCCCGACAGAGCCCGACAGGGCCCGACAGAGCCCGATAGAGCCCGACAGAGCCCAGTAGAGCCCGACAGAGCCCGACAGGGCCCGACAGGGCCCGACAGGGCCCAGTAGAGCCCGACAGAGCCCGACAGAGCCCAGTAGAGCCCGACAGAGCCCGACAGAGCCCGACAGGGCCCAGTAGAGCCCGACAGAGCCCGACAGAGCCCAGTAGAGCCCGACAGAGCCCGACAGAGCCCGACAGGGCCCGACAGGGCCCGACAGAGCCCGACAGGGCCCGACAGGGCCCGACAGAGCCCGACAGAGCCCAGTAGAGCCCGACAGAGCCCGTCAGGGCCCGACAGGGCCCGACAGGGCCCAGTAGAGCCCGACAGAGCCCGACAGAGCCCGACAGAGCCCGACAGGGCCCAGTAGAGCCCGACAGAGCCCGACAGAGCCCGACAGGGCCCGACAGAGCCCGACAGAGCCCGACAGGGCCCGACAGGGCCCAGTAGAGCCCGACAGAGCCCGACAGGGCCCGACAGAGCCCGACAGAGCCCGACAGAGCCCGACAGAGCCCGACAGGGCCCAGTAGAGCCCGACAGAGCCCGACAGAGCCCGACAGAGCCCGACAGTGCCCGACAGGGCCCGACAGAGCCCGACAGGGCCCGACAGAGCCCGAGAGAGCCTGACAGAGCCCGACAGGTCCCGACAGAGCCCGACAGAGCCCGACAGGGCCCAGTAGAGCCGGACAGAGCCCGACAGAGCCCGACAGAGCCCGACAGAGCCCGACAGGGCCCGACAGGGCCCGACAGAGCCCGACAGGGCCCGACAGGGCCCAGTAGAGCCCGACAGAGCCCGACAGAGCCCGACAGAGCCCGACAGAGCCCAGTAGAGCCCGACAGAGCCCGACAGAGCCCGACAGAGCCCAGTAGAGTCCGACAGAGCCCGACAGGGCCCGACAGAGCCCGACAGGGCCCGACAGGGCCCGAAAGAGCCCGACAGAGCCCGACAGGGCCCGACAGGGCCCGACAGAGCCCGACAGAGCCCGACAGGGCCCGACAGGGCCCAGTAGAGCCCGACAGAGCCCGACAGAGCCCGACAGAACCCGTCAGAGCCCGACAGAGCCCGACAGAGCCCGACAGAGTCCGACAGGGCCCAGTAGAGCCCGACAGAGCCCGACAGAGCCCGACAGAGCCCGACAGAGCCCGACAGGGCCCGACAGAGCCCGACAGAGCCCGACAGAGCCCGACAGGGCCCAGTAGAGCCCGACAGAGCCCGAGAGGGCCGACAGAGCCCGACAGAGCCCGACAGAGCCCGACAGGGCCCGACAGAGCCCGACAGAGCCCGACAGAGCCCGACAGGGCCCGACAGGGCCCGACAGGGCCCAGTAGAGCCCGACAGAGCCCGATAGAACCCGACAGGGCCCAGTAGAGCCCGACAGAGCCCGACAGAGCCCGACAGAGCCCGACAGGGCCCGACAGAGCCCGACAGAGCCCGACAGAGCCCGACAGCGCCCGACAGGGCCCAGTAGAGCCCGACAGAGCCCGACAGAGCCCGACAGAGCCCGACAGGGCCCGACAGAGCCCGACAGAGCCCGACAGGGCCCGACAGGGCCCAGTAGAGCCCGACAGAACCTGACAGGGCCTGACAGAGCCCGACAGAGCCCGACAGAGCCCGACAGAGCCCAGTAGAGCCCGACAGAGCCCGAGAGAGCCCGACAGAGCCCGACAGGGCCCGACAGGGCCCGACAGAGCCCGACAGGGCCCGACAGAGCCCGACAGAGCCTGACAGAGCCCGACAGGGCCCAGTAGAGCCCGACAGAGCCCGACAGAGCCCGACAGAGCCCGACAGAGCCCAGTAGAGCCCGACAGAGCCCGACAGAGCCCGACAGGGCCCGACAGAGCCCGACAGGGCCCGACAGGGCCCGACAGAGCCCGACAGGGCCCGACAGAGCCCGACAGAGCCCGACAGGGCCCAGTAGAGCCCGACAGAGCCCGACAGAGCGCGACAGAGCCCGACAGAGCCCAGTAGAGTCCGACAGAGCCCGACAGGGCCCGACAGGGCCCGACAGGGCCCAGTAGAGCCCGACAGAGCCCGACAGGGCCCAGTAGAGCCCAGAAGAGCCCGACAGAGCCCGACAGAGCCCGACAGAGCCCGACAGGGCCCGACAGGGCCCGACAGGGCCCGACAGAGCCCGACAGGGCCCGACAGAGCCCGACAGGGTCCGACAGGGCCCGACAGGGCCCGATATGGCCCAGTAGAGCCCGACAGAGCCCGACAGAGCCCAGTAGAGCCCAGTAGAGCCCGACAGATCCCGACAGGGCCCGACAGGGCCCAGTAGAGCCCGACAGAGCCCGACAGGGCCCGACAGTACCCGACAGAGCCCGACAGAGCCCGACAGGGCCCAGTAGAGCCCGACAGAGCCCGACAGAGCCCGACAGAGCCCGACAGGGCCCGACAGAGCCCGACAGAGCCCGACAGGGCCCGACAGGGCCCGACAGAGCCCGACAGAGCCCAGTAGAGCCCGACAGAGCCCGACAGGGCCCAGTAGAGCCCAGTAGAGCCCGACAGAGCCCAGTAGAGCCCGACAGAGCCCGACAGAGCCCGACAGAGCCCGACAGGGCCCGACAGAGCCCGACAGAGCCCGACAGAGCCCGACAGGGCCCGACAGGGCCCAGTAGAGCCCGACAGAGCCCGACAGAGTCCGACAGAGCCCGACAGAGCCCAGTAGAGCCCGACAGAGCCCGACAGAGCCCGACAGAGCCCGACAGGGCCCGACAGAGCCCGACAGAGCCCGACAGGGCCCGACAGAGCCCGATAGAGCCCGACAGAGCCCAGTAGAGCCCGACAGAGCCCGACAGGGCCCGACAGGGCCCGACAGGGCCCAGTAGAGCCCGACAGAGCCCGACAGAGCCCAGTAGAGCCCAGTAGAGCCCGACAAAGCCTGACAGAGCCCGACAGAGCCTGACAGGGCCCGACAGAGCCCGACAGGGCCCGACAGAGCCCGACAGGGCCCGACAGGGCCCGACCGGGCCCGACAGAGCCCGACAGGGCCCGACAGGGCCCAGTAGAGCCCGACAGAGCCCGACAGAGCCCGACAGAGCCCGACAGGGCCCGACAGGGCCCAGTAGAGCCCGACAGAGCCCGACAGAGCCCAGTAGAGCCCAGTAGAGCCCGACAGAGCCTGACAGAGCCCGACAGAGCCCGACAGGGCCCGACAGGGCCCGACAGGGCCCAGTAGAGCCCGACAGAGCCCGACAGGGCCCGACAGGGCCCGACAGGGCCCAGTAGAGCCCGACAGAGCCCGACAGAGCCCGACAGAGCCCGACAGAGACCGACAGGGCCCAGTAGAGCCCGACAGAGCCCGACAGAGCCCAGTAGAGCCCAGTAGAGCCCGACAGAGCCCGACAGAGCCCGACAGAGCCCGACAGAACCCGACAGAGCCCGACAGAGCCCAGTAGAGCCCGACAGAGCCCGACAGGGCCCGACAGGGCCCGACAGAGCCCAGTAGAGCCCGACAGAGCCCGACAGAGCCCGACAGAGCCCGACAGGGCCCGACAGAGCCCGACAGGGCCCGACAGGGCCCAGTAGAGCCCGACAGACCCCGACAGAGCCCGACAGAGCCCGACAGGGCCCGACAGAGCCCGACAGAGCCCAGTAGAGCCCGACAGAGCCCGACAGAGCCCGACAGCGCCCGACAGGGCCCAGTAGAGCCCGACAGAGCCCGACAGAGCCCGACAGAGCCCGACAGGGCCCGACAGAGCCCGACAGAGCCCGACAGGGCCCGACAGGGCCCAGTAGAGCCCGACAGAGCCCGACAGGGCCCGACAGAGCCCGACAGAGCCCGACAGAGCCCGACAGGGCCCAGTAGAGCCCGACAGAGCCCGACAGAGCCCGACAGGGCCCGACAGGGCCCGACAGGGCCCAGTAGAGCCCGACAGAGCCCGACAGAGCCCGACAGAGCCCAGTAGAGCCCGCCAGAGCCCGACAGAGCGCGACAGAGCCCGACAGAGGCCAGTAGAGTCCTACAGAGCCCGACAGGGCCCGACAGGGCCCGACAGGGCCAGTAGAGCCCGACAGAGCCCGACAGAGCCCAGTAGAGCCCAGTAGAGCCCGACAGAGCCCGACAGAGCCCGACAGAGCCCGACAGGGCCCGACAGAGCCCGACAGGGCCCGACAGGGCCCAGTAGAGCCCGACAGAGCCCGACAGAGCCCGTCAGAGCCCGACAGAGCCCGACAGAGCCCGACAGGGCCCAGTAGAGCCCGACAGAGCCCGACAGAGCCCGACAGAGCCCGACAGGGCCCGACAGGGCCCGACAGAGCCCGACAGAGCCCGACAGGGCCCAGTAGAGCCCGACAGAGCCCGAGAGGGCCCGACAGAGCCCGACAGAGCCTGACAGAGCCCGACAGGGCCCGACAGAGCCCGACAGAGCCCGACAGAGCCCGACAGGGCCCGACAGGGCCCAGTAGAGCCCGACAGAGCCCGACAGAGCCCGACAGAACCCGACAGGGCCCAGTAGAGCCCGACAGAGCCGGACAGAGCCCGACAGAGCCCGACAGGGCTCGACAGAGCCCGACAGAGCCCGACAGAGCCCGACAGAGCCCGACAGGGCCCAGTAGAGCCCGACAGAGCCCGACAGAGCCCGACAGGGCCCGAAAGAGCCCGACAGAGCCCGACAGGGCCCGACAGGGCCCAGTAGAGCCCGACAGAGCCCGGACAGGGCCCGACAGAGTCGACAGAGCCCGACAGAGCCCGACAGAGCCCGACAGGGCCCAGTAGAGCCCGACAGAGCCCGACAGAGCCCGACAGAGCCCGACAGTGCCCGACAGGGCCCGACAGAGCCCGACAGGGCCCGACAGAGCCCGAGAGAGCCTGACAGAGCCCGACAGGTCCCGACAGAGCCCGACAGAGCCCGACAGGGCCCAGTAGAGCCGGACAGAGCCCGACAGAGCCCGACAGAGCCCGACAGAGCCCGACAGGGCCCGACAGGGCCCGACAGGGCCCGACAGAGCCCGACAGGGCCCGACAGGGCCCAGTAGAGCCCGACAGAGCCCGACAGAGCCCGACAGAGCCCGACAGAGCCCAGTAGAGCCCGACAGAGCCCGACAGAGCCCGACAGAGCCCAGTAGAGTCCGACAGAGCCCGACAGGGCCCGACAGGGCCCGACAGGGCCCAGTAGAGCCCGACAGAGCCCGACAGGGCCCAGTAGAGCCCGACAGAGCCCGACAGAGCCCGACAGAGCCCGACAGGGCCCGACAGAGCCCGACAGAGCCCGACAGGGCCCGACAGGGCCCGACAGAGCCCGACAGGGCACAGTAGAGCCCGACAGGGCCCGACAGAGCCCGACAGAGCCCGACAGAGCCCGACAGGGCCCAGTAGAGCCCGACAGAGCCCGACAGAGCCCGACAGAGCCCGACAGAGCCAGACAGGGCCCGACAGAGCCCAGTAGAGCCCGACAGAGCCCGACAGAGCCCGACAGAGCCCGACAGGGCCCAGTAGAGCCCAGTAGAGCCCGACAGAGCCCAGTAGAGCCCGACAGAGCCCGACAGAGCCCGACAGAGCCCGACAGGGCCCGACAGGGCCCGACAGGGCCCGACAGAGCCCGACAGAGCCCGACAGCGCCCGACAGAGCCCGACAGAGCCCGACAGAGCCCGACAGGGCCCAGCAGAGCCCGACAGAGCCCGACAGAGCCCGACAGAGCCCGACAGAGCCCGACAGAGCCCAGCAGAGCCCGACAGAGCCCAGCAGAGCCCGACAGAGCCCAGCAGAGCCCGACAGAGCCCGACAGAGCCCGACAGGGCCCGACAGAGCCCGACAGAGCCCGACAGGGCCCGACAGAGCCCGACAGGGCCCAGTAGAGCCCGACAGATCCCGAGAGAGCCCGACAGAGCCCGACAGGGCCCGACATGGCCCGACAGAGCCCGACAGGGCCCGACAGGGCCCGACAGAGCCCAGTAGAGCCCGACAGAGCCCGACAGAGCCCGACAGGGCCCGACAGAGCCCGACAGGGCCCGACAGGGCCCGAAAGAGCCCGACAGAGCCCGACAGGGCCCGACAGAGCCCAACAGAGCCCGACAGAGCCCGACAGGGCCCGACAGGGCCCAGTAGAGCCCGACAGAGCCCGACAGAGCCCGACAGAACCCGTCAGAGCCCGACAGAGCCCGACAGAGCCCGACAGAGTCCGACAGGGCCCAGTAGAGCCCGACAGAGCCCGACAGAGCCCGACAGAGCCCGACAGAGCCCGACAGGGCCCGACAGAGCCCGACAGAGCCCGACAGAGCCCGACAGGGCCCAGTAGAGCCCGACAGAGCCCGACAGAGCCCGACAGAGCCCGACAGAGCCCGAAAGAGCCCGACAGGGCCCGACAGAGCCCGACAGAGCCCGACAGAGCCCGACAGGGCCCGACAGGGCCCGACAGAGCCCGACAGAGCCCAGCAGAGCCCGACAGAGCCCAGCAGAGCCCGACAGAGCCCGACAGAGCCCGACAGAGCCCGACAGAGCCCGACAGGGCCCGACAGAGCCCGACAGAGCCCGACAGGGCCCGACAGAGCCCGACAGGGCCCAGTAGAGCCCGACAGATCCCGAGAGAGCCCGACAGAGCCCGACAGGGCCCGACATGGCCCGACAGAGCCCGACAGGGCCCGCCAGGGCCCGACAGAGCCCAGTAGAGCCCGACAGAGCCCGACAGAGCCCGACAGGGCCCGACAGAGCCCGACAGGGCCCGACAGGGCCCGAAAGAGCCCGACAGAGCCCGACAGGGCCCGACAGAGCCCGACAGAGCCCGACAGAGCCCGACAGGGCCCGACAGGGCCCAGTAGAGCCCGACAGAGCCCGACAGAGCCCGACAGAACCCGTCAGAGCCCGACAGAGCCCGACAGAGCCCGACAGAGTCCGACAGGGCCCAGTAGAGCCCGACAGAGCCCGACAGAGCCCGACAGAGCCCGACAGAGCCCGACAGGGCCCGACAGAGCCCGACAGAGCCCGACAGAGCCCGACAGGGCCCAGTAGAGCCCGACAGAGCCCGAGAGGGCCCGACAGAGCCCGACAGAGCCCGAAAGAGCCCGACAGGGCCCGACAGAGCCCGACAGAGCCCGACAGAGCCCGACAGGGCCCGACAGGGCCCGACAGGGCCCAGTAGAGCCCGACAGAGCCCGATAGAACCCGACAGGGCCCAGTAGAGCCCGACAGAGCCCGACAGAGCCCGACAGAGCCCGACAGGGCCCGACAGAGCCCGACAGAGCCCGACAGAGCCCAGTAGAGCCCGACAGAGCCCGACAGAGCCCGACAGAGCCCGACAGGGCCCGACAGAGCCCGACAGAGCCCGACAGGGCCCGACAGAGCCCGACAGGGCCCAGTAGAGCCCGACAGAGCCCGACAGAGCCCAGTAGAGCCCGACAGAGCCCGACAGGGCCCGACAGGGCCCAGTAGAGCCCGACAGACCCCGACAGAGCCCGACAGAGCCCGACAGGGCCCGACAGAGCCCGACAGAGCCCAGTAGAGCCCGACAGAGCCCGACAGAGCCCGACAGCGCCCGACAGGGCCCAGTAGAGCCCGACAGAGCCCGACAGAGCCCGACAGAGCCCGACAGGGCCCGACAGAGCCCGACAGAGCCCGACAGGGCCCGACAGGGCCCAGTAGAGCCCGACAGAGCCCGACAGGGCCCGACAGAGCCCGACAGAGCCCGACAGAGCCCGACAGGGCCCAGTAGAGCCCGACAGAGCCCGACAGAGCCCGACAGGGCCCGACAGGGCCCGACAGGGCCCAGTAGAGCCCGACAGAGCCCGACAGAGCCCGACAGAGCCCAGTAGAGCCCGCCAGAGCCCGACAGAGCGCGACAGAGCCCGACAGAGGCCAGTAGAGTCCTACAGAGCCCGACAGGGCCCGACAGGGCCCGACAGGGCCCAGTAGAGCCCGACAGGGCCCGACAGAGCCCGACAGAGCCCGACAGTGCCCGACAGGGCCCGACAGAGCCCGACAGAGCCCGACAGAGCCCGACAGAGCCCGACAGAGCCCGACAGTGCCCGACAGGGCCCGACAGAGCCCGACAGGGCCCGACAGAGCCCGAGAGAGCCTGACAGAGCCCGACAGGTCCCGACAGAGCCCGACAGAGCCCGACAGGGCCCAGTAGAGCCGGACAGAGCCCGACAGAGCCCGACAGAGCCCGACAGAGCCCGACAGGGCCCGACAGGGCCCGACAGGGCCCGACAGAGCCCGACAGGGCCCGACAGGGCCCAGTAGAGCCCGACAGAGCCCGACAGAGCCCGACAGAGCCCGACAGAGCCCAGTAGAGCCCGACAGAGCCCGACAGAGCCCGACAGAGCCCAGTAGAGTCCGACAGAGCCCGACAGGGCCCGACAGGGCCCGACAGGGCCCAGTAGAGCCCGACAGAGCCCGACAGGGCCCAGTAGAGCCCGACAGAGCCCGACAGAGCCCGACAGAGCCCGACAGGGCCCGACAGAGCCCGACAGAGCCCGACAGGGCCCGACAGGGCCCGACAGAGCCCGACAGGGCACAGTAGAGCCCGACAGGGCCCGACAGAGCCCGACAGAGCCCGACAGAGCCCGACAGGGCCCAGTAGAGCCCGACAGAGCCCGACAGAGCCCGACAGAGCCCGACAGAGCCCGACAGGGCCCGACAGAGCCCAGTAGAGCCCGACAGAGCCCGACAGAGCCCGACAGAGCCCGACAGGGCCCAGTAGAGCCCAGTAGAGCCCGACAGAGCCCAGTAGAGCCCGACAGAGCCCGACAGAGCCCGACAGAGCCCGACAGGGCCCGACAGAGCCCGACAGAGCCCGACAGCGCCCGACAGAGCCCGACAGAGCCCGACAGAGCCCGACAGGGCCCAGCAGAGCCCGACAGAGCCCGACAGAGCCCGACAGAGCCCGACAGAGCCCGACAGAGCCCAGCAGAGCCCGACAGAGCCCAGCAGAGCCCGACAGAGCCCGACAGAGCCCGACAGAGCCCGACAGAGCCCGACAGGGCCCGACAGAGCCCGACAGAGCCCGACAGGGCCCGACAGAGCCCGACAGGGCCCAGTAGAGCCGACAGATCCCGAGAGAGCCCGACAGAGCCCGACAGGGCCCGACATGGCCCGACAGAGCCCGACAGGGCCCGACAGGGCCCGACAGAGCCCAGTAGAGCCCGACAGAGCCCGACAGAGCCCGACAGGGCCCGACAGAGCCCGACAGGGCCCGACAGGGCCCGAAAGAGCCCGACAGAGCCCGACAGGGCCCGACAGAGCCCGACAGAGCCCGACAGAGCCGACAGGGCCCGACAGGGCCCAGTAGAGCCCGACAGAGCCCGACAGAGCCCGACAGAACCCGTCAGAGCCCGACAGAGCCCGACAGAGCCCGACAGAGTCCGACAGGGCCCAGTAGAGCCCGACAGAGCCCGACAGAGCCCGACAGAGCCCGACAGAGCCGACAGGGCCCGACAGAGCCCGACAGAGCCCGACAGAGCCCGACAGGGCCCAGTAGAGCCCGACAGAGCCCGAGAGGCCCGACAGAGCCCGACAGAGCCCGAAAGAGCCCGACAGGGCCCGACAGAGCCCGACAGAGCCCGACAGAGCCCGACAGGGCCCGACAGGGCCCGACAGGGCCCAGTAGAGCCCGACAGAGCCCGATAGAACCCGACAGGGCCCAGTAGAGCCCGACAGAGCCCGACAGAGCCCGACAGAGCCCGACAGGGCCCGACAGAGCCCGACAGAGCCCGACAGAGCCCGACAGCGCCCGACAGGGCCCAGTAGAGCCCGACAGAGCCCGACAGAGCCCGACAGAGCCCGACAGGGCCCGACAGAGCCCGACAGAGCCCGACAGGGCCCGACAGGGCCCAGTAGAGCCCGACAGAACCTGACAGGGCCTGACAGAGCCCAACAGAGCCCGACAGAGCCCGACAGAGCCCAGTAGAGCCCGACAGAGCCCGAGAGAGCCCGACAGAGCCGGACAGGGCCCGACAGGGCCCGACAGAGCCCGACAGGGCCCGAAAGAGCCCGACAGAGCCTGACAGAGCCCGACAGGGCCCAGTAGAGCCCGACAGAGCCCGACAGAGCCCGACAGAGCCCGACAGAGCCCAGTAGAGCCCGACAGAGCCCGACAGAGCCCGACAGGGCCCGACAGAGCCCGACAGGGCCCGACAGGGCCCGACAGAGCCCGACAGGGCCCGACAGAGCCCGACAGAGCCCGACAGGGCCCAGTAGAGCCCGACAGAGCCCGACAGAGCGCGACAGAGCCCGACAGAGCCCAGTAGAGTCCGACAGAGCCCGACAGGGCCCGACAGGGCCCGACAGAGACCAGTAGAGCCCGACAGAGCCCGACAGGGCCCAGTAGAGCCCAGAAGAGCCCGACAGAGCCCGACAGAGCCCGACAGAGCCCGACAGGGCCCGACAGGGCCCGACAGGGCCCGACAGAGCCCGACAGGGTCCGACAGGGCCCGACAGGGCCCGATATGGCCCAGTAGAGCCCGACAGAGCCCGACAGAGCCCAGTAGAGCCCAGTAGAGCCCGACAGATCCCGACAGGGCCCGACAGGGCCCAGTAGAGCCCGACAGAGCCCGACAGGGCCCGACAGTACCCGACAGAGCCCGACAGAGCCCGACAGGGCCCAGTAGAGCCCGACAGAGCCCGACAGAGCCCGACAGGGCCCGACAGAGCCCGACAGAGCCCGACAGGGCCCGACAGGGCCCGACAGAGCCCGACAGAGCCCAGTAGAGCCCGACAGAGCCCGACAGAGCCCGACAGGGCCCAGTAGAGCCCAGTAGAGCCCGACAGAGCCCAGTAGAGCCCGACAGAGCCCGACAGAGCCCGACAGAGCCCGACAGGGCCCGACAGAGCCCGACAGAGCCCGACAGAGCCCGACAGGGCCCGACAGGGCCCAGTAGAGCCCGACAGAGCCCGACAGAGTCCGACAGAGCCCGACAGAGCCCAGTAGAGCCCGACAGAGCCCGACAGAGCCCGACAGAGCCCGACAGGGCCCGACAGAGCCCGACAGAGCCCGACAGGGCCCGACAGAGCCCGATAGAGCCCGACAGAGCCCAGTAGAGCCCGACAGAGCCGGACAGGGCCCGACAGGGCCCGACAGGGCCCAGTAGAGCCCGACAGAGCCCGACAGAGCCCAGTAGAGCCCGACAGAGCCTGACAGAGCCCGACAGAGCCTGACAGGGCCCGACAGAGCCCGACAGGGCCCGACAGAGCCCGACAGAGCCCGACAGGGCCCGACCGGGCCCGACAGAGCCCGACAGGGCCCAGTAGAGCCCGACAGAGCCCGACAGAGCCCGACAGAGCCCGACAGGGCCCGACAGGGCCCAGTAGAGCCCGACAGAGCCCGACAGAGCCCAGTAGAGCCCAGTAGAGCCCGACAGAGCCTGACAGAGCCCGACAGAGCCCGACAGGGCCCGACAGGGCCCGACAGGGCCCAGTAGAGCCCGACAGAGCCCGACAGGGCCCGACAGGGCCCGACAGGGCCCAGTAGAGCCCGACAGAGCCCGACAGAGCCCGACAGAGCCCGACAGAGACCGACAGGGCCCAGTAGAGCCCGACAGAGCCCGACAGAGCCCAGTAGAGCCCAGTAGAGCCCGACAGAGCCCGACAGAGCCCGACAGAGCCCGACAGAACCCGACAGAGCCCGACAGAGCCCAGTAGAGCCCGACAGAGCCCGACAGGGCCCGACAGGGCCCGACAGAGCCCAGTAGAGCCCGACAGAGCCCGACAGAGCCCGACAGAGCCCGACAGGGCCCGACAGAGCCCGACAGGGCCCGACAGGGCCCAGTAGAGCCCGACAGACCCCGACAGAGCCCGACAGAGCCCGACAGGGCCCGACAGGGCCCGACAGAGCCCAGTAGAGCCCGACAGAGCCCGACAGAGCCCGACAGCGCCCGACAGGGCCCAGTAGAGCCCGACAGAGCCCGACAGAGCCCGACAGAGCCCGACAGGGCCCGACAGAGCCCGACAGAGCCCGACAGGGCCCGACAGGGCCCAGTAGAGCCCGACAGAGCCCGACAGGGCCCGACAGAGCCCGACAGAGCCCGACAGAGCCCGACAGGGCCCAGTAGAGCCCGACAGAGCCCGACAGAGCCCGACAGGGCCCGACAGGGCCCGACAGGGCCCAGTAGAGCCCGACAGAGCCCGACAGAGCCCGACAGAGCCCAGTAGAGCCCGCCAGAGCCCGACAGAGCGCGACAGAGCCCGACAGAGGCCAGTAGAGTCCTACAGAGCCCGACAGGGCCCGACAGGGCCCGACAGGGCCCAGTAGAGCCCGACAGAGCCCGACAGAGCCCAGTAGAGCCCAGTAGAGCCCGACAGAGCCCGACAGAGCCCGACAGAGCCAGACAGGGCCCGACAGAGCCCGACAGGGCCCGACAGAGCCCGACAGGGCCCGACAGGGCCCAGTAGAGCCCGACAGAGCCCGACAGAGACCGACAGAGCCCAGTAGAGCCCGACAGGGACCGACAGGGCCCGACAGGGCCCAGTAGAGACCGACAGAGCCCGACAGGGCCCGACAGAGCCCGACAGAACCCGTCAGAGCCCGACAGGGCCCAGTAGAGCCCGACAGAGCCCGACAGAGCCCAGTAGAGCCCGACAGAGCCCGACAGAGCCCGACAGGGCCCAGTAGAGCCCAGTAGAGCCCGGCAGAGCCCAGTAGAGCCCGACAGAGCCCGACAGGGCCCGACAGGGCCCAGTAGAGCCCGACAGAGCCCGACAGGGCCCGACAGAGCCCGACAGAGCCCGACAGAGCCCGACAGAGCCCGACAGGGCCCAGTACAGCCCGACAGAGCCCGACAGAGCCCGACAGAGCCCGACAGTGCCCGACAGGGCCCGACAGAGCCCGACAGGGCCCGACAGAGCCCGAGAGAGCCTGACAGAGCCCGACAGGTCCCGACAGAGCCCGACAGAGCCCGACAGGGCCCAGTAGAGCCGGACAGAGCCCGACAGAGCCCGACAGAGCCCGACAGAGCCCGACAGGGCCCGACAGGGCCCGACAGGGCCCGACAGAGCCCGACAGGGCCCGACAGGGCCCAGTAGAGCCCGACAGAGCCCGACAGAGCCCGACAGAGCCCGACAGAGCCCAGTAGAGCCCGACAGAGCCCGACAGAGCCCGACAGAGCCCAGTAGAGTCCGACAGAGCCCGACAGGGCCCGACAGGGCCCGACAGGGCCCAGTAGAGCCCGACAGAGCCCGACAGGGCCCAGTAGAGCCCGACAGAGCCCGACAGAGCCCGACAGAGCCCGACAGGGCCCGACAGAGCCCGACAGAGCCCGACAGGGCCCGACAGGGCCCGACAGAGCCCGACAGGGCCCAGTAGAGCCCGACAGGGCCCGACAGAGCCCGACAGAGCCCGACAGAGCCCGACAGGGCCCAGTAGAGCCCGACAGAGCCCGACAGAGCCCGACAGAGCCCGACAGGGCCCGACAGAGCCCGACAGAGCCCGACAGGGCCCGACAGAGCCCAGTAGAGCCCGACAGAGCCCGACAGAGCCCGACAGAGCCCGACAGGGCCCAGTAGAGCCCAGTAGAGCCCGACAGAGCCCAGTAGAGCCCGACAGAGCCTGACAGAGCCCGACAGAGCCCGACAGGGCCCGACAGGGCCCGACAGAGCCCGACAGAGCCCGACAGAGCCCGACAGCGCCCGACAGAGCCCGACAGAGCCCGACAGGGCCCAGCAGAGCCCGACAGAGCCCGACAGAGCCCGACAGAGCCCGACAGAGCCCGACAGAGCCCGACAGAGCCCAGCAGAGCCCGACAGAGCCCAGCAGAGCCCGACAGAGCCCGACAGAGCCCGACAGAGCCCGACAGGGCCCGACAGAGCCCGACAGAGCCCGACAGGGCCCGACAGAGCCCGACAGGGCCCAGTAGAGCCCGACAGAGCACGAGAGAGCCCGACAGAGCCCGACAGGGCCCGACATGGCCCGACAGAGCCCGACAGGGCCCGACAGAGCCCGACAGAGCCCGACAGAGCCCGACAGGGCCCAGTAGAGCCCAGTAGAGCCCGACAGAGCCCGACAGGGCCCGACAGGGCCCGACAGGGCCCGAAAGAGCCCGACAGAGCCCGACAGGGCCCGACAGAGCCCGACAGAGCCCGACAGAGCCCGACAGGGCCCGACAGGGCCCAGTAGAGCCCGACAGAGCCCGACAGAGCCCGACAGAACCCGTCAGAGTCCGACAGAGCCCGACAGAGCCCGACAGAGTCCGACAGGGCCCAGTAGAGCCCGACAGAGCCCGACAGAGCCCGACAGAGCCCGACAGGGCCCGACAGGGCCCGACAGAGCCCGACAGAGCCCGACAGAGCCCGACAGGGCCCAGTAGAGCCCGACAGAGCCCGAGAGGGCCCGACAGAGCCCGACAGAGCCCGACAGAGCCCGACAGGGCCCGACAGAGCCCGACAGAGCCCGACAGAGCCCGACAGGGCCCGACAGGGCCCAGTAGAGCCCGACAGAGCCCGACAGAGCCCAGTAGAGCCCAGTAGAGCCCGACAGAGCCCGACAGAGCCCGACAGAGCCCGACAGGGCCCGACAGAGCCCGACAGGGCCCGACAGAGCCCGACAGGGCCCGACAGGGCCCAGTAGAGCCCGACAGAGCCCGACAGAGACCGACAGAGCCCGACAGAGCCCGACAGAACCCGTCAGAGCCCGACAGGGCCCAGTAGAGCCCGACAGAGCCCGACAGGGCCCGACAGAGCCCGACAGAACCCGTCAGAGCCCGACAGGGCCCAGTAGAGCCCGACAGAGCCCGACAGAGCCCAGTAGAGCCCGACAGAGCCCGACAGAGCCCGACAGGGCCCAGTAGAGCCCAGTAGAGCCCGGCAGAGCCCAGTAGAGCCCGACAGAGCCCGACAGGGCCCGACAGGGCCCAGTAGAGCCCGACAGAGCCCGACAGGGCCCGACAGAGCCCGACAGAGCCCGACAGAGCCCGACAGAGCCCGACAGGGCCCAGTAGAGCCCGACAGAGCCCGACAGAGCCCGACAGAGCCCGACAGTGCCCGACAGGGCCCGACAGAGCCCGACAGGGCCCGACAGAGCCCGAGAGAGCCTGACAGAGCCCGACAGGTCCCGACAGAGCCCGACAGAGCCCGACAGGGCCCAGTAGAGCCGGATAGAGCCCGACAGAGCCCGACAGAGCCCGACAGAGCCCGACAGGGCCCGACAGGGCCCGACAGGGCCCGACAGAGCCCGACAGGGCCCGACAGGGCCCAGTAGAGCCCGACAGAGCCCGACAGAGCCCGACAGAGCCCGACAGAGCCCAGTAGAGCCCGACAGAGCCCGACAGAGCCCGACAGAGCCCAGTAGAGTCCGACAGAGCCCGACAGGGCCCGACAGGGCCCTACAGGGCCCAGTAGAGCCCGACAGAGCCCGACAGGGCCCAGTAGAGCCCGACAGAGCCCGACAGAGCCCGACAGAGCCCGACAGGGCCCGACAGAGCCCGACAGAGCCCGACAGGGCCCGACAGCGCCGGACAGAGCCCGACAGGGCCCAGTAGAGCCCGACAGGGCCCGACAGAGCCCGACAGAGCCCGACAGAGCCCGACAGGGCCCAGTAGAGCCCGACAGAGCCCGACAGAGCCCGACAGAGCCCGACAGTGCCCGACAGAGCCCGACAGAGCCCGACAGGGCCCGACAGAGCCCAGTAGAGCCCGACAGAGCCCGACAGAGCCCGACAGAGCCCGACAGGGCCCAGTAGAGCCCAGTAGAGCCCGACAGAGCCCAGTAGAGCCCGACAGAGCCCGACAGAGCCCGACAGAGCCCGACAGGGCCCGACAGAGCCCGACAGAGCCCGACAGAGCCCGACAGCGCCCGACAGAGCCCGACAGAGCCCGACAGAGCCCGACAGGGCCCAGCAGAGCCCGACAGAGCCCGACAGAGCCCGACAGAGCCCGACAGAGCCCGACAGAGCCCAGCAGAGCCCGACAGAGCCCAGCAGAGCCCGACAGAGCCCGACAGAGCCCGACAGAGCCCGACAGGGCCCGACAGAGCCCGACAGAGCCCGACAGGGCCCGACAGAGCCCGACAGAGCCCGACAGAGCCCGACAGGGCCCAGTAGAGCCCGACAGAGCCCGACAGAGCCCGACAGAGCCCGACAGTGCCCGACAGGGCCCGACAGGGCCCGACAGGGCCCGACAGAGCCCGAGAGAGCCTGACAGAGCCCGACAGGTCCCGACAGAGCCCGACAGAGCCCGACAGGGCCCAGTAGAGCCGGACAGAGCCCGACAGAGCCCGACAGAGCCCGACAGAGCCCGACAGGGCCCGACAGGGCCCGACAGAGCCCGACAGGGCCCGACAGGGCCCAGTAGAGCCCGACAGAGCCCGACAGAGCCCGACAGAGCCCGACAGAGCCCAGTAGAGCCCGACAGAGCCCGACAGAGCCCGACAGAGCCCAGTAGAGTCCGACAGAGCCCGACAGGGCCCGACAGGGCCCGACAGGGCCCAGTAGAGCCCGACAGAGCCCGACAGGGCCCAGTAGAGCCCGACAGAGCCCGACAGAGCCCGACAGAGCCCGACAGGGCCCGACAGAGCCCGACAGAGCCCGACAGGGCCCGACAGGGCCCGACAGGGCCCGACAGAGCCCGACAGGGCCCAGTAGAGCCCGACAGGGCCCGACAGAGCCCGACAGAGCCCGACAGAGCCCGACAGGGCCCAGTAGAGCCCGACAGAGCCCGACAGAGCCCGACAGAGCCCGACAGGGCCCGACAGGGCCCGACAGAGCCCGACAGAGCCCGACAGGGCCCGACAGAGCCCAGTAGAGCCCGACAGAGCCCGACAGAGCCCGACAGAGCCCGACAGGGCCCAGTAGAGCCCAGTAGAGCCCGACAGAGCCCAGTAGAGCCCGACAGAGCCCGACAGAGCCCGACAGAGCCCGACAGGGCCCGACAGGGCCCGACAGAGCCCGACAGAGCCCGACAGAGCCCGACAGAGCCCGACAGGGCCCAGCAGAGCCCGACAGAGCCCGACAGAGCCCGACAGAGCCCGACAGAGCCCGACAGAGCCCGACAGAGCCCAGCAGAGCCCGACAGAGCCCGACAGAGCCCAGCAGAGCCCGACAGAGCCCGACAGAGCCCGACAGAGCCCGACAGGGCCCGACAGAGCCCGACAGAGCCCGACAGGGCCCGACAGAGCCCGACAGGGCCCAGTAGAGCCCGACAGAGCCCGAGAGAGCCCGACAGAGCCCGACAGGGCCCGACATGGCCCGACAGAGCCCGACAGGGCCCGACAGGGCCCGACAGAGCCCAGTAGAGCCCGACAGAGCCCGACAGAGCCCGACAGGGCCCGACAGAGCCCGACAGGGCCCGACAGAGCCCGACAGGGCCCGACAGAGCCCGAGAGAGCCTGACAGAGCCCGACAGGTCCCGACAGAGCCCGACAGAGCCCGAAAGGGCCCAGTAGAGCCGGATAGAGCCCGACAGAGCCCGACAGAGCCCGACAGAGCCCGACAGGGCCCGACAGGGCCCGACAGGGCCCGACAGAGCCCGACAGGGCCCGACAGGGCCCAGTAGAGCCCGACAGAGCCCGACAGAGCCCGACAGAGCCCGACAGAGCCCAGTAGAGCCCGACAGAGCCCGACAGAGCCCGACAGAGCCCAGTAGAGTCCGACAGAGCCCGACAGGGCCCGACAGGGCCCGACAGGGCCCAGTAGAGCCCGACAGAGCCCGACAGGGCCCAGTAGAGCCCGACAGAGCCCGACAGAGCCCGACAGAGCCCGACAGGGCCCGACAGAGCCCGACAGAGCCCGACAGGGCCCGACAGGGCCCGACAGAGCCCGACAGGGCCCAGTAGAGCCCGACAGGGCCCGACAGAGCCCGACAGAGCCCGACAGAGCCCGACAGGGCCCAGTAGAGCCCGACAGAGCCCGACAGAGCCCGACAGAGCCCGACAGAGCCCGACAGAGCCCGACAGAGCCCGACAGGGCCCGACAGAGCCCAGTAGACCCCGACAGAGCCCGACAGAGCCCGACAGAGCCCGACAGGGCCCAGTAGAGCCCAGTAGAGCCCGACAGAGCGCAGTAGAGCCCGACAGAGCCCGACAGAGCCCGACAGAGCCCGACAGGGCCCGACAGAGCCCGACAGAGCCCGACAGAGCCCGACAGCGCCCGACAGAGCCCGACAGAGCCCGACAGAGCCCGACAGGGCCCAGCAGAGCCCGACAGAGCCCGACAGAGTCCGACAGAGCCCGACAGAGCCCGACAGAGCCCGACAGAGCCCAGCAGAGCCCGACAGAGCCCGACAGAGCCCGACAGAGCCCGACAGAGCCCGACAGAGCCCGACAGGGCCCGACAGAGCCCGACAGAGCCCGACAGAGCCCGACAGGGCCCAGTAGAGCCCGACAGAGCCCGACAGAGCCCGACAGAGCCCGACAGTGCCCGACAGGGCCCGACAGAGCCCGACAGGGCCCGACAGAGCCCGAGAGAGCCTGACAGAGCCCGACAGGTCCCGACAGAGCCCGACAGAGCCCGACAGGGCCCAGTAGAGCCGGACAGAGCCCGACAGAGCCCGACAGAGCCCGACAGAGCCCGACAGGGCCCGACAGGGCCCGACAGGGCCCGACAGAGCCCGACAGGGCCCGACAGGGCCCAGTAGAGCCCGACAGAGCCCGACAGAGCCCGACAGAGCCCAGTAGAGCCCGACAGAGCCCGACAGAGCCCGACAGAGCCCAGTAGAGTCCGACAGAGCCCGACAGGGCCCGACAGGGCCCGACAGGGCCCAGTAGAGCCCGACAGAGCCCGACAGGGCCCAGTAGAGCCCGACAGAGCCCGACAGAGCCCGACAGAGCCCGACAGGGCCCGACAGAGCCCGACAGAGCCCGACAGGGCCCGACAGGGCCCGACAGAGCCCGACAGGGCCCAGTAGAGCCCGACAGGGCCCGACAGAGCCCGACAGAGCCCGACAGAGCCCAACAGGGCCCAGTAGAGCCCGACAGAGCCCGACAGAGCCCGACAGAGCCCGACAGGGCCCGACAGAGCCCGACAGAGCCCGACAGGGCCCGACAGAGCCCAGTAGAGCCCGACAGAGCCCGACAGAGCCCGACAGAGCCCGACAGGGCCCAGTAGAGCCCAGTAGAGCCCGACAGAGCCCAGTAGAGCCCGACAGAGCCCGACAGAGCCCGACAGGGCCCGACAGGGCCCGACAGAGCCCGACAGAGCCCGACAGAGCCCGACAGAGCCCGACAGAGCCCGACAGGGCCCAGCAGAGCCCGACAGAGCCCGACAGAGCCCGACAGAGCCCGACAGAGCCCAGCAGAGCCCGACAGAGCCCAGCAGAGCCCGACAGAGCCCGACAGAGCCCGACAGAGCCCGACAGGGCCCGACAGAGCCCGACAGAGCCCGACAGGGCCCGACAGAGCCCGACAGGGCCCAGTAGAGCCCGACAGAGCCCGAGAGAGCCCGACAGAGCCCGACAGGGCCCGACATGGCCCGACAGAGCCCGACAGGGCCCGACAGGGCCCGACAGAGCCCAGTAGAGCCCGACAGAGCCCGACAGAGCCCGACAGGGCCCGACAGAGCCCGACAGGGCCCGACAGGGCCCGAAAGAGCCCGACAGAGCCCGACAGGGCCCGACAGAGCCCGACAGAGCCCGACAGAGCCCGACAGGGCCCGACAGGGCCCAGTAGAGCCCGACAGAGCCCGACAGAGCCCGACAGAACCCGTCAGAGCCCGACAGAGCCCGACAGAGCCCGACAGAGTCCGACAGGGCCCAGTAGAGCCCGACAGAGCCCGACAGAGCCCGACAGAGCCCGACAGAGCCCGACAGGGCCCGACAGGGCCCGACAGAGCCCGACAGAGCCCGACAGAGCCCGACAGGGCCCAGTAGAGCCCGACAGAGCCCGAGAGGGCCCGACAGAGCCCGACAGAGCCCGACAGAGCCCGACAGGGCCCGACAGAGCCCGACAGAGCCCGACAGAGCCCGACAGGGCCCGACAGGGCCCGACAGGGCCCAGTAGAGCCCGACAGAGCCCGATAGAACCCGACAGGGCCCAGTAGAGCCCGACAGAGCCCGACAGAGCCCGACAGGGCCCGACAGAGCCCGACAGAGCCCGACAGAGCCCGACAGAGCCCGACAGCGCCCGACAGGGCCCAGTAGAGCCCGACACAGCCCGACAGAGCCCGACAGAGCCCGACAGGGCCCGACAGAGCCCGACAGAGCCCGACAGGGCCCGACAGGGCCCAGTAGAGCCCGACAGAACCTGACAGGGCCTGACAGAGCCCGACAGAGCCCGACAGAGCCCGACAGAGCCCAGTAGAGCCCGACAGAGCCCGACAGAGCCCGACAGAGCCCGACAGGGCCCGACAGGGCCTGACAGAGCCCGACAGGGCCCGACAGAGCCCGACAGAGCCTGACAGAGCCCGACAGGGCCCAGTAGAGCCCGACAGAGCCCGACAGAGCCCGACAGAGCCCGACAGAGCCCAGTAGAGCCCGACAGAGCCCGACAGAGCCCGACAGGGCCCGACAGAGCCCGACAGGGCCCGACAGGGCCCGACAGAGCCCGACAGGGCCCGACAGAGCCCGACAGAGCCCGACAGGGCCCAGTAGAGCTCGACAGAGCCCGACAGAGCGCGACAGAGCCCGACAGAGCCCAGTAGAGTCCGACAGAGCCCGACAGGGCCCGACAGGGCCCGACAGGGCCCAGTAGAGCCCGACAGAGCCCGACAGGGCCCAGTAGAGCCCAGAAGAGCCCGACAGAGCCTGACAGAGCCCGACAGAGCCCGACAGGGCCCGACAGGGCCCGACAGGGCCCGACAGAGCGCGACAGGGCCCGACAGAGCCCGACAGGGTCCGACAGGGCCCGACAGGGCCCGATATGGCCCAGTAGAGCCCGACAGAGCCCGACAGAGCCCAGTAGAGCCCAGTAGAGCCCGACAGATCCCGACAGGGCCCGACAGGGCCCAGTAGAGCCCGACAGAGCCCGACAGGGCCCAGTAGAGCCCGACAGAGCCCGACAGAGCCCGACAGAGCCCGACAGGGCCCGACAGAGCCCGACAGAGCCCGACAGGGCCCGACAGGGCCCGACAGAGCCCGACAGAGCCCAGTAGAGCCCGACAGAGCCCGACAGAGCCCGACAGGGCCCAGTAGAGCCCAGTAGAGCCCGACAGAGCCCAGTAGAGCCCGACAGAGCCCGACAGAGCCCGACAGAGCCCGACAGGGCCCGACAGAGCCCGACAGAGCCCGACAGAGCCCGACAGGGCCCGACAGGGCCCAGTAGAGCCCGACAGAGCCCGACAGGGCCCGACAGAGCCCGACAGAACCCGTCAGAGCCCGACAGGGCCCAGTAGAGCCCGATAGAGCCCGACAGAGCCCAGTAGAGCCCGACAGAGCCCGACAGAGCCCGACAGGGCCCAGTAGAGCCCAGTAGAGCCCGGCAGAGCCCAGTAGAGCCCGACAGAGCCCGACAGGGCCCGACAGGGCCCGACAGGGCCCAGTAGAGCCCGACAGAGCCTGACAGAGCCCGACAGAGCCCGACAGGGCCCGACAGGGCCCGACAGGGCCCAGTAGAGCCCGACAGAGCCCGACAGGGCCCGACAGGGCCCGACAGGGCCCAGTAGAGCCCGACAGAGCCTGACAGAGCCCGACAGAGCCCGACAGAGCCCGACAGGGCCCAGTAGAGCCCGACAGAGCCCGACAGAGCCCAGTAGACCCCACTAGAGCCCGACAGAGCCCGACAGAGCCCGACAGAGCCCAGGAGAGGCGGACAGAGCCCGACAGAGCCCGACAGAGCCTGACAGAGCCCGACAGGGCCCGACAGGGCCCGACAGAGCCCGACAGGGCCCAGTAGAGCCCGACAGAGCCCGACAGAGCCCGACAGGGCCCGACAGAGCCCGACAGAGCCCAGTAGAGCCCGACAGAGCCCGACAGAGCCCGACAGAGCCCAGTAGAGTCCGACAGAGCCCGACAGGGCCCGACAGGGCCCGACAGGGCCCAGTAGAGCCCGACAGAGCCCGACAGGGCCCAGTAGAGCCCGACAGAGCCCGACAGAGCCCGACAGAGCCCGACAGGGCCCGACAGAGCCCGACAGAGCCCGACAGAGCCCGACAGGGCCCGACAGAGCCCGACAGGGCCCAGTAGAGCCCGACAGAGCCCGACAGAGCCCAGTAGAGCCCAGTAGAGCCCGACAGGGCCCGACAGGGCCCGACAGGGCCCAGTAGAGCCCGACAGAGCCCGACAGGGCCCGACAGGGCCCGACAGAGCCCGACAGGGCCCAGTAGAGCCCGACAGAGCCCGACAGAGCCCGACAGAGCCCGACAGGGCCCGACAGAGCCCGACAGAGCCCGACAGGGCCCGACAGGGCCCGACAGAGCCCAGTAGAGCCCGACAGAGCCCGACAGAGCCCGACAGAGCCCGACAGGGCCCAGTAGAGCCCAGTAGAGCCCGACAGAGCCCAGTAGAGCCCGACAGAACCCGACAGCGCCCGACAGAGCCCGACAGAGCCCGACAGGGCCCAGCAGAGCCCGACAGAGCCCGACAGAGCCCGACAGAGCCCGACAGAGCCCAGCAGAGTCCGACAGAGCCCAGCAGATCCCGACAGAGCCCGACAGAGCCCGACAGAGCCCGACAGGGCCCGACAGAGCCCGACAGAGCCCGACAGAGCCCGACAGGGCCCGACAGAGCCCGACAGGGCCCAGTAGAGCCCGACAGAGCCCGAGAGAGCCCGACAGAGCCCGACAGGGCCAGACATGGCCCGACAGAGCCCGACAGGGCCCGACAGGGCCCGACAGAGCCCAGTAGAGCCCGACAGAGCCCGACAGAGCCCGACAGGGCCCGACAGGGCCCAGTAGAGCCCGACAGAGCCCGACAGAGCCCGACAGAGCCCGACAGGGCCCGACAGAGCCCGACAGAGCCCGACAGGGCCCGACAGGGCCCAGTAGAGCCCGACAGAGCCCGACAGAGCCCGACAGAACCCGTCAGAGCCCGTCAGAGCCCGACAGAGCCCGACAGAGCCCGACAGAGCCCGACAGAGTCCGACAGGGCCCAGTAGAGCCCGACAGAGCCCGACAGAGCCCGACAGAGCCCGACAGAGCCCGACAGGGCCCGACAGAGCCCGACAGGGCCCAGTAGAGCCCGACAGAGCCCGAGAGGGCCCGACAGAGCCCGACAGAGCCCGACAGAGCCCGACAGGGCCCGACAGAGCCCGACAGAGCCCGACAGAGCCCGACAGGGCCCGACAGGGCCCAGTAGAGCCCGACAGAGCCCGATAGAACCCGACAGGGCCCAGTAGAGCCCGACAGAGCCCGACAGAGCCCGACAGAGCCCGACAGGGCCCGACAGAGCCCGACAGAGCCCGACAGAGCCCGACAGCGCCCGACAGGGCCCAGTAGAGCCCGACAGAGCCCGACAGAGCCCGACAGAGCCCGACAGGGCCCGACAGAGCCCGACAGAGCCCGACAGGGCCCGACAGGGCCCAGTAGAGCCCGACAGAACCTGACAGGGCCCGACAGAGCCCGACAGAGCCCGACAGAGCCCGACAGAGCCCAGTAGAGCCCGACAGAGCCCGAGAGAGCCCGACAGAGCCCGACAGGGCCCGACAGGGCCCGACAGAGCCCGACAGGGCCCAGTAGAGCCCGACAGAGCCCGACAGAGCCCAGTAGACCCCACTAGAGCCCGACAGAGCCCGACAGAGCCCGACAGAGCCCAGGAGAGGCGGACAGAGCCCGACAGAGCCCGACAGGGCCTGACAGAGCCCGACAGGGCCCGACAGGGCCCGACAGAGCCCGACAGGGCCCAGTAGAGCCCGACAGAGCCCGACAGAGCCCGACAGAGCCCGACAGGGCCCGACAGAGCCCGACAGAGCCCAGTAGAGCCCGACAGAGCCCGACAGAGCCCGACAGAGCCCAGTAGAGTCCGACAGAGCCCGACAGGGCCCGACAGGGCCCGACAGGGCCCAGTAGAGCCCGACAGAGCCCGACAGGGCCCAGTAGAGCCCGACAGAGCCCGACAGAGCCCGACAGAGCCCGACAGGGCCCGACAGAGCCCGACAGAGCCCGACAGGGCCCGACAGGGCCCGACAGAGCCCGACAGGGCCCAGTAGAGCCCGACAGAGCCCGACAGAGCCCAGTAGAGCCCAGTAGAGCCCGACAGGGCCCGACAGGGCCCGACAGGGCCCAGTAGAGCCCGACAGAGCCCGACAGGGCCCGACAGGGCCCGACAGAGCCCGACAGGGCCCAGTAGAGCCCGACAGAGCCCGACAGAGCCCGACAGAGCCCGACAGGGCCCGACAGGGCCCGACAGAGCCCGACAGGGCCCGACAGGGCCCGACAGAGCCCGACAGAGCCCAGTAGAGCCCGACAGAGCCCGACAGAGCCCGACAGAGCCCGACAGGGCCCAGTAGAGCCCAGTAGAGCCCGACAGAGCCCAGTAGAGCCCGACAGAGCCCGACAGAGCCCGACAGAGCCCGACAGGGCCCGACAGGGCCCGACAGGGCCCGACAGATCCCGACAGAGCCCGACAGCGCCCGACAGAGCCCGACAGAGCCCGACAGGGCCCAGCAGAGCCCGACAGAGCCCGACAGAGCCCGACAGAGCCCGACAGAGCCCAGCAGAGTCCGACAGAGCCCAGCAGATCCCGACAGAGCCCGACAGAGCCCGACAGAGCCCGACAGGGCCCGACAGAGCCCGACAGAGCCCGACAGAGCCCGACAGGGCCCGACAGAGCCCGACAGGGCCCAGTAGAGCCCGACAGAGCCCGAGAGAGCCCGACAGAACCCGACAGGGCCCGACATGGCCCGACAGAGCCCGACAGGGCCCGACAGGGCCCGACAGAGCCCAGTAGAGCCCGACAGAGCCCGACAGAGCCCGACAGGGCCCGACAGGGCCCAGTAGAGCCCGACAGAGCCCGACAGAGCCCGACAGAGCCCGACAGGGCCCGACAGAGCCCGACAGAGCCCGACAGGGCCCGACAGGGCCCAGTAGAGCCCGACAGAGCCCGACAGAGCCCGACAGAACCCGTCAGAGCCCGTCAGAGCCCGACAGAGCCCGACAGAGCCCGACAGAGCCCAGTAGAGTCCGACAGAGCCCGACAGGGCCCGACAGGGCCCGACAGGGCCCAGTAGAGCCCGACAGAGCCCGACAGGGCCCAGTAGAGCCCAGTAGAGCCCGACAGAGCCCGACAGAGCCCGACAGGGCCCGACAGGGCCCAGTAGAGCTCGACAGAGCCCGACAGAGCGCGACAGAGCCCGACAGAGCCCAGTAGAGTCCGACAGAGCCCGACAGGGCCCGACAGGGCCCGACAGGGCCCAGTAGAGCCCGACAGAGCCCGACAGGGCCCAGTAGAGCCCAGAAGAGCCCGACAGAGCCTGACAGAGCCCGACAGAGCCCGACAGGGCCCGACAGGGCCCGACAGGGCCCGACAGAGCCCGACAGGGCCCGACAGAGCCCGACAGGGTCCGACAGGGCCCGACAGGGCCCGATATGGCCCAGTAGAGCCCGACAGAGCCCGACAGAGCCCAGTAGAGCCCAGTAGAGCCCGACAGATCCCGACAGGGCCCGACAGGGCCCAGTAGAGCCCGACAGAGCCCGACAGGGCCCAGTAGAGCCCGACAGAGCCCGACAGAGCCCGACAGAGCCCGACAGGGCCCGACAGAGCCCGACAGAGCCCGACAGGGCCCGACAGGGCCCGACAGAGCCCGACAGAGCCCAGTAGAGCCCGACAGAGCCCGACAGAGCCCGACAGGGCCCAGTAGAGCCCAGTAGAGCCCGACAGAGCCCAGTAGAGCCCGACAGAGCCCGACAGAGCCCGACAGAGCCCGACAGGGCCCGACAGAGCCCGACAGAGCCCGACAGAGCCCGACAGGGCCCGACAGGGCCCAGTAGAGCCCGACAGAGCCCGACAGAGCCCAGTAGAGCCCAGTAGAGCCCGACAGGGCCCGACAGGGCCCGACAGGGCCCAGTAGAGCCCGACAGAGCCCGACAGGGCCCGACAGGGCCCGACAGAGCCCGACAGGGCCCAGTAGAGCCCGACAGAGCCCGACAGAGCCCGACAGAGCCCGACAGGGCCCGACAGGGCCCGACAGAGCCCGACAGGGCCCGACAGGGCCCGACAGAGCCCGACAGAGCCCAGTAGAGCCCGACAGAGCCCGACAGAGCCCGACAGAGCCCGACAGGGCCCAGTAGAGCCCAGTAGAGCCCGACAGAGCCCAGTAGAGCCCGACAGAGCCCGACAGAGCCCGACAGAGCCCGACAGGGCCCGACAGGGCCCGACAGGGCCCGACAGATCCCGACAGAGCCCGACAGCGCCCGACAGAGCCCGACAGAGCCCGACAGGGCCCAGCAGAGCCCGACAGAGCCCGACAGAGCCCGACAGAGCCCGACAGAGCCCAGCAGAGTCCGACAGAGCCCAGCAGATCCCGACAGAGCCCGACAGAGCCCGACAGAGCCCGACAGGGCCCGACAGAGCCCGACAGAGCCCGACAGAGCCCGACAGGGCCCGACAGAGCCCGACAGGGCCCAGTAGAGCCCGACAGAGCCCGAGAGAGCCCGACAGAACCCGACAGGGCCCGACATGGCCCGACAGAGCCCGACAGGGCCCGACAGGGCCCGACAGAGCCCAGTAGAGCCCGACAGAGCCCGACAGAGCCCGACAGGGCCCGACAGGGCCCAGTAGAGCCCGACAGAGCCCGACAGAGCCCGACAGAGCCCGACAGGGCCCGACAGAGCCCGACAGAGCCCGACAGGGCCCGACAGGGCCCAGTAGAGCCCGACAGAGCCCGACAGAGCCCGACAGAACCCGTCAGAGCCCGTCAGAGCCCGACAGAGCCCGACAGAGCCCGACAGAGCCCAGTAGAGTCCGACAGAGCCCGACAGGGCCCGACAGGGCCCGACAGGGCCCAGTAGAGCCCGACAGAGCCCGACAGGGCCCAGTAGAGCCCAGTAGAGCCCGACAGAGCCCGACAGAGCCCGACAGGGCCCGACAGGGCCCAGTAGAGCTCGACAGAGCCCGACAGAGCGCGACAGAGCCCGACAGAGCCCAGTAGAGTCCGACAGAGCCCGACAGGGCCCGACAGGGCCCGACAGGGCCCAGTAGAGCCCGACAGAGCCCGACAGGGCCCAGTAGAGCCCAGAAGAGCCCGACAGAGCCTGACAGAGCCCGACAGAGCCCGACAGGGCCCGACAGGGCCCGACAGGGCCCGACAGAGCCCGACAGGGCCCGACAGAGCCCGACAGGGTCCGACAGGGCCCGACAGGGCCCGATATGGCCCAGTAGAGCCCGACAGAGCCCGACAGAGCCCAGTAGAGCCCAGTAGAGCCCGACAGATCCCGACAGGGCCCGACAGGGCCCAGTAGAGCCCGACAGAGCCCGACAGGGCCCAGTAGAGCCCGACAGAGCCCGACAGAGCCCGACAGAGCCCGACAGGGCCCGACAGAGCCCGACAGAGCCCGACAGGGCCCGACAGGGCCCGACAGAGCCCGACAGAGCCCAGTAGAGCCCGACAGAGCCCGACAGAGCCCGACAGGGCCCAGTAGAGCCCAGTAGAGCCCGACAGAGCCCAGTAGAGCCCGACAGAGCCCGACAGAGCCCGACAGAGCCCGACAGGGCCCGACAGAGCCCGACAGAGCCCGACAGAGCCCGACAGGGCCCGACAGGGCCCAGTAGAGCCCGACAGAGCCCGACAGAGTCCGACAGAGCCCGACAGAGCCCAGTAGAGCCCGACAGAGCCCGACAGAGCCCGACAGAGCCCGACAGGGCCCGACAGAGCCCGACAGAGCCCGACAGGGCCCGACAGGGCCCGATAGAGCCCGACAGAGCCCAGTAGAGCCCGACAGGGCCCGACAGGGCCCGACAGGGCCCAGTAGAGCCCGACAGAGCCCGACAGAGCCCAGTAGAGCCCAGTAGAGCCCGACAGAGCCCGACAGAGCCCGACAGAGCCTGACAGGGCCCGACAGAGCCCGACAGGGCCCGACAGAGCCCGACAGAGCCCGACAGGGCCCGACCGGGCCCGACAGAGCCCGACAGGGCCCGACAGGGCCCAGTAGAGCCCGACAGAGCCCGACAGAGCCCGACAGAGCCCGACAGAGCCCGACAGGGCCCAGTAGAGCCCGACAGAGCCCGACAGAGCCCAGTAGAGCCCAGTAGAGCCCGACAGAGCCTGACAGAGCCCGACAGAGCCCGACAGGGCCCGACAGGGCCCGACAGGGCCCAGTAGAGCCCGACAGAGCCCGACAGGGCCCGACAGGGCCCGACAGGGCCCAGTAGAGCCCGACAGAGCCCGACAGAGCCCGACAGAGCCCGACAGAGACCGACAGGGCCCAGTAGAGCCCGACAGAGCCCGACAGAGCCCAGTAGAGCCCAGTAGAGCCCGACAGAGCCCGACAGAGCCCGACAGAGCCCGACAGAACCCGACAGAGCCCGACAGAGCCCAGTAGAGCCCGACAGAGCCCGACAGGGCCCGACAGGGCCCGACAGAGCCCAGTAGAGCCCGACAGAGCCCGACAGAGCCCGACAGAGCCCGACAGGGCCCGACAGAGCCCGACAGGGCCCGACAGGGCCCAGTAGAGCCCGACAGACCCCGACAGAGCCCGACAGAGCCCGACAGGGCCCGACAGAGCCCGACAGAGCCCAGTAGAGCCCGACAGAGCCCGACAGAGCCCGACAGCGCCCGACAGGGCCCAGTAGAGCCCGACAGAGCCCGACAGAGCCCGACAGAGCCCGACAGGGCCCGACAGAGCCCGACAGAGCCCGACAGGGCCCGACAGGGCCCAGTAGAGCCCGACAGAGCCCGACAGGGCCCGACAGAGCCCGACAGAGCCCGACAGAGCCCGACAGGGCCCAGTAGAGCCCGACAGAGCCCGACAGAGCCCGACAGGGCCCGACAGGGCCCGACAGGGCCCAGTAGAGCCCGACAGAGCCCGACAGAGCCCGACAGAGCCCAGTAGAGCCCGCCAGAGCCCGACAGAGCGCGACAGAGCCCGACAGAGGCCAGTAGAGTCCTACAGAGCCCGACAGGGCCCGACAGGGCCCGACAGGGCCCAGTAGAGCCCGACAGAGCCCGACAGAGCCCAGTAGAGCCCAGTAGAGCCCGACAGAGCCCGACAGAGCCCGACAGAGCCCGACAGGGCCCGACAGAGCCCGACAGGGCCCGACAGGGCCCAGTAGAGCCCGACAGAGCCCGACAGAGACCGACAGAGCCCAGTAGAGCCCGACAGGGACCGACAGGGCCCGACAGGGCCCAGTAGAGCCCGACAGAGCCCGACAGGGCCCGACAGAGCCCGACAGAACCCGTCAGAGCCCGACAGGGCCCAGTAGAGCCCGATAGAGCCCGACAGAGCCCAGTAGAGCCCGACAGAGCCCGACAGAGCCCGACAGGGCCCAGTAGAGCCCAGTAGAGCCCGGCAGAGCCCAGTAGAGCCCGACAGAGCCCGACAGGGCCCGACAGGGCCCGACAGGGCCCAGTAGAGCCCGACAGAGCCTGACAGAGCCCGACAGAGCCCGACAGGGCCCGACAGGGCCCGACAGGGCCCAGTAGAGCCCGACAGAGCCCGACAGGGCCCGACAGGGCCCGACAGGGCCCAGTAGAGCCCGACAGAGCCTGACAGAGCCCGACAGAGCCCGACAGAGCCCGACAGGGCCCAGTAGAGCCCGACAGAGCCCGACAGAGCCCAGTAGACCCCACTAGAGCCCGACAGAGCCCGACAGAGCCCGACAGAGCCCAGGAGAGGCGGACAGAGCCCGACAGAGCCCGACAGAGCCTGACAGAGCCCGACAGGGCCCGACAGGGCCCGACAGAGCCCGACAGGGCCCAGTAGAGCCCGACAGAGCCCGACAGAGCCCGACAGAGCCCGACAGGGCCCGACAGAGCCCGACAGAGCCCAGTAGAGCCCGACAGAGCCCGACAGAGCCCGACAGAGCCCAGTAGAGTCCGACAGAGCCCGACAGGGCCCGACAGGGCCCGACAGGGCCCAGTAGAGCCCGACAGAGCCCGACAGGGCCCAGTAGAGCCCGACAGAGCCCGACAGAGCCCGACAGAGCCCGACAGGGCCCGACAGAGCCCGACAGGGCCCGACAGGGCCCGACAGAGCCCGACAGGGCCCAGTAGAGCCCGACAGAGCCCGACAGAGCCCAGTAGAGCCCAGTAGAGCCCGACAGGGCCCGACAGGGCCCGACAGGGCCCAGTAGAGCCCGACAGAGCCCGACAGGGCCCGACAGGGCCCGACAGAGCCCGACAGGGCCCAGTAGAGCCCGACAGAGCCCGACAGAGCCCGACAGAGCCCGACAGGGCCCGACAGAGCCCGACAGAGCCCGACAGGGCCCGACAGGGCCCGACAGAGCCCGACAGAGCCCAGTAGAGCCCGACAGAGCCCGACAGAGCCCGACAGAGCCCGACAGGGCCCAGTAGAGCCCAGTAGAGCCCGACAGAGCCCAGTAGAGCCCGACAGAGCCCGACAGAGCCCGACAGAGCCCGACAGGGCCCGACAGGGCCCGACAGGGCCCGACAGATCCCGACAGAGCCCGACAGCGCCCGACAGAGCCCGACAGAGCCCGACAGGGCCCAGCAGAGCCCGACAGAGCCCGACAGAGCCCGACAGAGCCCAGCAGAGTCCGACAGAGCCCAGCAGATCCCGACAGAGCCCGACAGAGCCCGACAGAGCCCGACAGGGCCCGACAGAGCCCGACAGAGGCGACAGAGCCCGACAGGGCCCGACAGGGCCCAGTAGAGCCCGACAGAGCCCGAGAGAGCCCGACAGAGCCCGACAGGGCCCGACATGGCCCGACAGAGCCCGACAGGGCCCGACAGGGCCCGACAGAGCCCAGTAGAGCCCGACAGAGCCCGACAGAGCCCGACAGGGCCCGACAGGGCCCAGTAGAGCCCGACAGAGCCCGACAGAGCCCGACAGAGCCCGACAGGGCCCGACAGAGCCCGACAGAGCCCGACAGGGCCCAGTAGAGCCCGACAGAGCCCGACAGAGCCCGACAGAACCCGTCAGAGCCCGTCAGAGCCCGACAGAGCCCGACAGAGCCCGACAGAGCCCGACAGAGTCCGACAGGGCCCAGTAGAGCCCGACAGAGCCCGACAGAGCCCGACAGAGCCCGACAGAGCCCGACAGGGCCCGACAGAGCCCGACAGGGCCCAGTAGAGCCCGACAGAGCCCGAGAGGGCCCGACAGAGCCCGACAGAGCCCGACAGAGCCCGACAGGGCCCGACAGAGCCCGACAGAGCCCGACAGAGCCCGACAGGGACCGACAGGGCCCAGTAGAGCCCGACAGAGCCCGATAGAACCCGACAGGGCCCAGTAGAGCCCGACAGAGCCCGACAGAGCCCGACAGAGCCCGACAGGGCCCGACAGAGCCCGACAGAGCCCGACAGAGCCCGACAGCGCCCGACAGGGCCCAGTAGAGCCCGACAGAGCCCGACAGAGCCCGACAGAGCCCGACAGGGCCCGACAGAGCCCGACAGAGCCCGACAGGGCCCGACAGGGCCCAGTAGAGCCCGACAGAACCTGACAGGGCCCGACAGAGCCCGACAGAGCCCGACAGAGCCCGACAGAGCCCAGTAGAGCCCGACAGAGCCCGAGAGAGCCCGACAGAGCCCGACAGGGCCCGACAGGGCCCGACAGAGCCCGACAGGGCCCAGTAGAGCCCGACAGAGCCCGACAGAGCCCAGTAGACCCCACTAGAGCCCGACAGAGCCCGACAGAGCCCGACAGAGCCCAGGAGAGGCGGACAGAGCCCGACAGAGCCCGACAGAGCCTGACAGAGCCCGACAGGGCCCGACAGGGCCCGACAGAGCCCGACAGGGCCCAGTAGAGCCCGACAGAGCCCGACAGAGCCCGACAGAGCCCGACAGGGCCCGACAGAGCCCGACAGAGCCCAGTAGAGCCCGACAGAGCCCGACAGAGCCCGACAGAGCCCAGTAGAGTCCGACAGAGCCCGACAGGGCCCGACAGGCCCCGACAGGGCCCAGTAGAGCCCGACAGAGCCCGACAGGGCCCAGTAGAGCCCGACAGAGCCCGACAGAGCCCGACAGAGCCCGACAGGGCCCGACAGAGCCCGACAGAGCCCGACAGGGCCCGACAGGGCCCGACAGAGCCCGACAGGGCCCAGTAGAGCCCGACAGAGCCCGACAGAGCCCAGTAGAGCCCAGTAGAGCCCGACAGGGCCCGACAGGGCCCGACAGGGCCCAGTAGAGCCCGACAGAGCCCGACAGGGCCCGACAGGGCCCGACAGAGCCCGACAGGGCCCAGTAGAGCCCGACAGAGCCCGACAGAGCCCGACAGAGCCCGACAGGGCCCGACAGAGCCCGACAGAGCCCGACAGGGCCCGACAGGGCCCGACAGAGCCCGACAGAGCCCAGTAGAGCCCGACAGAGCCCGACAGAGCCCGACAGAGCCCGACAGGGCCCAGTAGAGCCCAGTAGAGCCCGACAGAGCCCAGTAGAGCCCGACAGAGCCCGACAGAGCCCGACAGAGCCCGACAGGGCCCGACAGGGCCCGACAGGGCCCGACAGATCCCGACAGAGCCCGACAGCGCCCGACAGAGCCCGACAGAGCCCGACAGGGCCCAGCAGAGCCCGACAGAGCCCGACAGAGCCCGACAGAGCCCGACAGAGCCCGACAGAGCCCAGCAGAGTCCGACAGAGCCCAGCAGATCCCGACAGAGCCCGACAGAGCCCGACAGAGCCCGACAGGGCCCGACAGAGCCCGACAGAGCCCGACAGAGCCCGACAGGGCCCGACAGGGCCCAGTAGAGCCCGACAGAGCCCGAGAGAGCCCGACAGAGCCCGACAGGGCCCGACATGGCCCGACAGAGCCCGACAGGGCCCGACAGGGCCCGACAGAGCCCAGTAGAGCCCGACAGAGCCCGACAGAGCCCGACAGGGCCCGACAGGGCCCAGTAGAGCCCGACAGAGCCCGACAGAGCCCGACAGAGCCCGACAGGGCCCGACAGAGCCCGACAGAGCCCGACAGGGCCCGACAGGGCCCAGTAGAGCCCGACAGAGCCCGACAGAGCCCGACAGAACCCGTCAGAGCCCGTCAGAGCCCGACAGAGCCCGACAGAGCCCGACAGAGCCCGACAGGGCCCAGTAGAGCCCGACAGAGCCCGACAGAGCCCGACAGAGCCCGACAGAGCCCGACAGGGCCCGACAGAGCCCGACAGGGCCCAGTAGAGCCCGACAGAGCCCGAGAGGGCCCGACAGAGCCCGACAGAGCCCGACAGAGCCCGACAGGGCCCGACAGGGCCCGACAGGGCCCGACAGGGCCCAGTAGAGCCCGACAGAGCCCGATAGAACCCGACAGGGCCCAGTAGAGCCCGACAGAGCCCGACAGAGCCCGACAGAGCCCGACAGGGCCCGACAGAGCCCGACAGAGCCCGACAGAGCCCGACAGCGCCCGACAGGGCCCAGTAGAGCCAGACAGAGCCCGACAGAGCCCGACAGAGCCCGACAGGGCCCGACAGAGCCCGACAGAGCCCGACAGGGCCCGACAGGGCCCAGTAGAGCCCGACAGAACCTGACAGGGCCCGACAGAGCCCGACAGAGCCCGACAGAGCCCGACAGAGCCCAGTAGAGCCCGACAGAGCCCGAGAGAGCCCGACAGAGCCCGACAGGGCCCGACAGGGCCCGACAGAGCCCGACAGGGCCCGACAGAGCCCGACAGGGCCCGACAGAGCCCGACAGGGCCCGACAGAGCCTGACAGGGCCCAGTAGAGCCCGACAGAGCCCGACAGAGCCCGACAGAGCCCAGTAGAGCCCGATAGAGCCCGACAGAGCCCGACAGGGCCCGACAGAGCCCGACAGGGCCCGACAGGGCCCAGTAGAGCCCGACAGAGCCCGACAGAGCGCGACAGAGCCCGACAGAGCCCAGTAGAGTCCGACAGAGCCCGACAGGGCCCGACAGGGCCCGACAGGGCCCAGTAGAACCCGACAGAGCCCGACAGGGCCCAGTAGAGCCCAGAAGAGCCCGACAGAGCCCGACAGAGCCCGATAGAGCCCGACAGGGCCCGACAGGGCCCGACAGAGCCCGACAGGGCCCGACAGAGCCCGACAGGGTCCGACAGGGCCCGACAGGGCCCGATAGGGCCCAGTAGAGCCCGACAGAGCCCGACAGAGCCCAGTAGAGCCCAGTAGAGCCCGACAGAGCCCGACAGGGCCCGACAGGGCCCAGTAGAGCCCGACAGAGCCCGACAGGGCCCGACAGAGCCCGACAGAGCCCGACAGAGCCCGACAGGGCCCAGTAGAGCCCGACAGAGCCCGACAGAGCCCGACAGAGCCCGACAGGGCCCGACAGAGCCCGACAGAGCCCGACAGGGCCCGACAGGGCCCGACAGAGCCCGACAGAGCCCAGTAGAGCCCGACAGAGCCCGACAGAGCCCGACAGGGCCCAGTAGAGCCCAGTAGAGCCCGACAGAGCCCAGTAGAGCCCGACAGAGCCCGACAGAGCCCGACAGAGCCCGACAGGGCCCGACAGAGCCCGACAGAGCCCGACAGAGCCCGACAGGGCCCGACAGGGCCCGACAGGGCCCAGTAGAGCCCGACAGAGCCCGACAGAGTCCGACAGAGCCCGACAGAGCCCAGTAGAGCCCGACAGAGCCCGACAGAGCCCGACAGAGCCCGACAGGGCCCGACAGAGCCCGACAGAGCCCGACAGGGCCCGACAGAGCCCGATAGAGCCCGACAGAGCCCAGTAGAGCCCGACAGAGCCCGACAGGGCCCGACAGGGCCCGACAGGGCCCAGTAGAGCCCGACAGAGCCCGACAGAGCCCAGTAGAGCCCAGTAGAGCCCGACAGAGCCTGACAGAGCCCGACAGAGCCCGACAGGGCCCGACAGAGCCCGACAGGGCCCGACAGAGCCCGACAGAGCCCGACAGGGCCCGACCGGGCCCGACAGAGCCCGACAGGGCCCGACAGGGCCCAGTAGAGCCTGACAGAGCCCGACAGAGCCCGACAGAGCCCGACAGGGCCCGACAGGGCCCAGTAGAGCCCGACAGAGCCCGACAGAGCCCAGTAGAGCCCAGTAGAGCCCGACAGAGCCTGACAGAGCCCGACAGAGCCCGACAGGGCCCGACAGGGCCCGACAGGGCCCAGTAGAGCCCGACAGAGCCCGACAGGGCCCGACAGGGCCCGACAGGGCCCAGTAGAGCCCGACAGAGCCCGACAGAGCCCGACAGAGCCACACAGAGCCCGACAGAGACCGACAGGGCCCAGTAGAGCCCGACAGAGCCCGACAGAGCCCAGTAGAGCCCAGTAGAGCCCGACAGAGCCCGACAGAGCCCGACAGAGCCCGACAGAACCCGACAGAACCCGACAGAGCCCAGTAGAGCCCGACAGAGCCCGACAGAGCCCGACAGGGCCCGACAGGGCCCGACAGAGCCCAGTAGAGCCCGACAGAGCCCGACAGAGCCCGACAGAGCCCGACAGGGCCCGACAGAGCCCGACAGAGCCCGACAGGGCCCAGTAGAGCCCGACAGACCCCGACAGAGCCCGACAGAGCCCGACAGGGCCCGACAGAGCCCGACAGAGCCCAGTAGAGCCCGACAGAGCCCGACAGAGCCCGACAGCGCCCGACAGGGCCCAGTAGAGCCCGACAGAGCCCGACAGAGCCCGACAGAGCCCGACAGGGCCCGACAGAGCCCGACAGAGCCCGACAGGTCCCAGTAGAGCCCGACAGAGCCCGACAGGGCCCGACAGAGCCCGACAGAGCCCGACAGGGCCCAGTAGAGCCCGACAGAGCCCGACAGAGCCCGACAGGGCCCGACAGGGCCCGACAGGGCCCAGTAGAGCCCGACAGAGCCCGACAGAGCCCGACAGAGCCCAGTAGAGCCCGCCAGAGCCCGACAGAGCGCGACAGAGCCCGACAGAGGCCAGTAGAGTCCTACAGAGCCCGACAGGGCCCGACAGAGCCCGACAGGGCCCAGTAGAGCCCGACAGAGCCCGACAGAGCCCGACAGAGCCCGACAGGGCCCGACAGAGCCCGACAGAGCCCAGTAGAGCCCGACAGAGCCCGACAGAGCCCGACAGAGCCCAGTAGAGTCCGACAGAGCCCGACAGGGCCCGACAGGCCCCGACAGGGCCCAGTAGAGCCCGACAGAGCCCGACAGGGCCCAGTAGAGCCCGACAGAGCCCGACAGAGCCCGACAGAGCCCGACAGGGCCCGACAGAGCCCGACAGAGCCCGACAGGGCCCGACAGGGCCCGACAGAGCCCGACAGGGCCCAGTAGAGCCCGACAGAGCCCGACAGAGCCCAGTAGAGCCCAGTAGAGCCCGACAGGGCCCGACAGGGCCCGACAGGGCCCAGTAGAGCCCGACAGAGCCCGACAGGGCCCGACAGGGCCCGACAGAGCCCGACAGGGCCCAGTAGAGCCCGACAGAGCCCGACAGAGCCCGACAGAGCCCGACAGGGCCCGACAGAGCCCGACAGAGCCCGACAGGGCCCGACAGGGCCCGACAGAGCCCGACAGAGCCCAGTAGAGCCCGACAGAGCCCGACAGAGCCCGACAGAGCCCGACAGGGCCCAGTAGAGCCCAGTAGAGCCCGACAGAGCCCAGTAGAGCCCGACAGAGCCCGACAGAGCCCGACAGAGCCCGACAGGGCCCGACAGGGCCCGACAGGGCCCGACAGATCCCGACAGAGCCCGACAGCGCCCGACAGAGCCCGACAGAGCCCGACAGGGCCCAGCAGAGCCCGACAGAGCCCGACAGAGCCCGACAGAGCCCGACAGAGCCCGACAGAGCCCAGCAGAGTCCGACAGAGCCCAGCAGATCCCGACAGAGCCCGACAGAGCCCGACAGAGCCCGACAGGGCCCGACAGAGCCCGACAGAGCCCGACAGAGCCCGACAGGGCCCGACAGGGCCCAGTAGAGCCCGACAGAGCCCGAGAGAGCCCGACAGAGCCCGACAGGGCCCGACATGGCCCGACAGAGCCCGACAGGGCCCGACAGGGCCCGACAGAGCCCAGTAGAGCCCGACAGAGCCCGACAGAGCCCGACAGGGCCCGACAGGGCCCAGTAGAGCCCGACAGAGCCCGACAGAGCCCGACAGAGCCCGACAGGGCCCGACAGAGCCCGACAGAGCCCGACAGGGCCCGACAGGGCCCAGTAGAGCCCGACAGAGCCCGACAGAGCCCGACAGAACCCGTCAGAGCCCGTCAGAGCCCGACAGAGCCCGACAGAGCCCGACAGAGCCCGACAGGGCCCAGTAGAGCCCGACAGAGCCCGACAGAGCCCGACAGAGCCCGACAGAGCCCGACAGGGCCCGACAGAGCCCGACAGGGCCCAGTAGAGCCCGACAGAGCCCGAGAGGGCCCGACAGAGCCCGACAGAGCCCGACAGAGCCCGACAGGGCCCGACAGGGCCCGACAGGGCCCGACAGGGCCCAGTAGAGCCCGACAGAGCCCGATAGAACCCGACAGGGCCCAGTAGAGCCCGACAGAGCCCGACAGAGCCCGACAGAGCCCGACAGGGCCCGACAGAGCCCGACAGAGCCCGACAGAGCCCGACAGCGCCCGACAGGGCCCAGTAGAGCCAGACAGAGCCCGACAGAGCCCGACAGAGCCCGACAGGGCCCGACAGAGCCCGACAGAGCCCGACAGGGCCCGACAGGGCCCAGTAGAGCCCGACAGAACCTGACAGGGCCCGACAGAGCCCGACAGAGCCCGACAGAGCCCGACAGAGCCCAGTAGAGCCCGACAGAGCCCGAGAGAGCCCGACAGAGCCCGACAGGGCCCGACAGGGCCCGACAGAGCCCGACAGGGCCCGACAGAGCCCGACAGGGCCCGACAGAGCCCGACAGGGCCCGACAGAGCCTGACAGGGCCCAGTAGAGCCCGACAGAGCCCGACAGAGCCCGACAGAGCCCAGTAGAGCCCGATAGAGCCCGACAGAGCCCGACAGGGCCCGACAGAGCCCGACAGGGCCCGACAGGGCCCAGTAGAGCCCGACAGAGCCCGACAGAGCGCGACAGAGCCCGACAGAGCCCAGTAGAGTCCGACAGAGCCCGACAGGGCCCGACAGGGCCCGACAGGGCCCAGTAGAACCCGACAGAGCCCGACAGGGCCCAGTAGAGCCCAGAAGAGCCCGACAGAGCCCGACAGAGCCCGATAGAGCCCGACAGGGCCCGACAGGGCCCGACAGAGCCCGACAGGGCCCGACAGAGCCCGACAGGGTCCGACAGGGCCCGACAGGGCCCGATAGGGCCCAGTAGAGCCCGACAGAGCCCGACAGAGCCCAGTAGAGCCCAGTAGAGCCCGACAGAGCCCGACAGGGCCCGACAGGGCCCAGTAGAGCCCGACAGAGCCCGACAGGGCCCGACAGAGCCCGACAGAGCCCGACAGAGCCCGACAGGGCCCAGTAGAGCCCGACAGAGCCCGACAGAGCCCGACAGAGCCCGACAGGGCCCGACAGAGCCCGACAGAGCCCGACAGGGCCCGACAGGGCCCGACAGAGCCCGACAGAGCCCAGTAGAGCCCGACAGAGCCCGACAGAGCCCGACAGGGCCCAGTAGAGCCCAGTAGAGCCCGACAGAGCCCAGTAGAGCCCGACAGAGCCCGACAGAGCCCGACAGAGCCCGACAGGGCCCGACAGAGCCCGACAGAGCCCGACAGAGCCCGACAGGGCCCGACAGGGCCCGACAGGGCCCAGTAGAGCCCGACAGAGCCCGACAGAGTCCGACAGAGCCCGACAGAGCCCAGTAGAGCCCGACAGAGCCCGACAGAGCCCGACAGAGCCCGACAGGGCCCGACAGAGCCCGACAGAGCCCGACAGGGCCCGACAGAGCCCGATAGAGCCCGACAGAGCCCAGTAGAGCCCGACAGAGCCCGACAGGGCCCGACAGGGCCCGACAGGGCCCAGTAGAGCCCGACAGAGCCCGACAGAGCCCAGTAGAGCCCAGTAGAGCCCGACAGAGCCTGACAGAGCCCGACAGAGCCCGACAGGGCCCGACAGAGCCCGACAGGGCCCGACAGAGCCCGACAGAGCCCGACAGGGCCCGACCGGGCCCGACAGAGCCCGACAGGGCCCGACAGGGCCCAGTAGAGCCTGACAGAGCCCGACAGAGCCCGACAGAGCCCGACAGGGCCCGACAGGGCCCAGTAGAGCCCGACAGAGCCCGACAGAGCCCAGTAGAGCCCAGTAGAGCCCGACAGAGCCTGACAGAGCCCGACAGAGCCCGACAGGGCCCGACAGGGCCCGACAGGGCCCAGTAGAGCCCGACAGAGCCCGACAGGGCCCGACAGGGCCCGACAGGGCCCAGTAGAGCCCGACAGAGCCCGACAGAGCCCGACAGAGCCACACAGAGCCCGACAGAGACCGACAGGGCCCAGTAGAGCCCGACAGAGCCCGACAGAGCCCAGTAGAGCCCAGTAGAGCCCGACAGAGCCCGACAGAGCCCGACAGAGCCCGACAGAACCCGACAGAACCCGACAGAGCCCAGTAGAGCCCGACAGAGCCCGACAGAGCCCGACAGGGCCCGACAGGGCCCGACAGAGCCCAGTAGAGCCCGACAGAGCCCGACAGAGCCCGACAGAGCCCGACAGGGCCCGACAGAGCCCGACAGAGCCCGACAGGGCCCAGTAGAGCCCGACAGACCCCGACAGAGCCCGACAGAGCCCGACAGGGCCCGACAGAGCCCGACAGAGCCCAGTAGAGCCCGACAGAGCCCGACAGAGCCCGACAGCGCCCGACAGGGCCCAGTAGAGCCCGACAGAGCCCGACAGAGCCCGACAGAGCCCGACAGGGCCCGACAGAGCCCGACAGAGCCCGACAGGTCCCAGTAGAGCCCGACAGAGCCCGACAGGGCCCGACAGAGCCCGACAGAGCCCGACAGGGCCCAGTAGAGCCCGACAGAGCCCGACAGAGCCCGACAGGGCCCGACAGGGCCCGACAGGGCCCAGTAGAGCCCGACAGAGCCCGACAGAGCCCGACAGAGCCCAGTAGAGCCCGCCAGAGCCCGACAGAGCGCGACAGAGCCCGACAGAGGCCAGTAGAGTCCTACAGAGCCCGACAGGGCCCGACAGGGCCCGACAGGGCCCAGTAGAGCCCGACAGAGCCCGACAGAGCCCAGTAGAGCCCAGTAGAGCCCGACAGAGCCCGACAGAGCCCGACAGGGCCCGACAGGGCCCGACAGAGCCCGACAGGGCCCGACAGGGCCCGACAGGGCCCAGTAGAGCCCGACAGAGCCCGACAGAGCCCAGTAGAGCCCAGTAGAGCCCGACAGGGACCGACAGGGCCCGACAGGGCCCAGTAGAGCCCGACAGAGCCCGACAGGGCCCGACAGAGCCCGACAGGGCCCAGTAGAGCCCGACAGAGCCCGACAGAGCCCAGTAGAGCCCGACAGAGCCCGACAGAGCCCGACAGGGCCCAGTAGAGCCCAGTAGAGCCCGGCAGAGCCCAGTAGAGCCCGACAGAGCCCGACAGGGCCCGACAGAGCCCGACAAAACCCGACAGAGCCCGACAGGGCCCAGTAGAGCCCGACAGAGCCCGACAGAGCCCGACAGAGCCCGACAGTTCCCGACAGGGCCCGACAGGGCCCGACAGAGCCCGACAGGGCCCGACAGAGCCCGACAGAGCCCGACAGGGCCCAGTAGAGCCCGACAGAGCCCGACAGAGCCTGACAGAGCCCAGTAGAGCCCGACAGAGCCCGACAGAGCCCGACAGAGCCCGACAGGGCCCGACAGAGCCCGACAGAGCCCAGTAGAGCCCGACAGAGCCCGACAGGGCCCGACAGAGCCCGACAGGGCCCAGTAGAGCGCGACAGAGCCCGACAGAGCCCAGTAGAGCCCAGTAGAGCCCGACAGAGCCCGACAGAGCCCGACAGGGCCTGACAGAGCCCGACAGGGCCCGACCGGGCCCGACAGAACCCGACAGGGCCCGACAGGGCCCAGTAGAGCCCGACAGAGCCCGACAGGGCCCGACAGGGCCCAGTAGAGCCCGACAGAGCCCGACAGAGCCCAGTAGAGCCCAGTAGAGCCCGACAGAGCCCGACAGAGCCCGACAGGGCCCGACAGGGCCCGACAGGGCCCAGTAGAGCCCGACAGAGCCCGACAGGGCCCGACAGGGCACGACAGGGCCCAGTAGAGCCCGACAGAGCCCGACAGAGCCCGACAGAGCCCGACAGGGCCCAGTAGAGCCCGACAGAGCCCGACAGAGCCCAGTAGAGCCCAGTAGAGCCCGACAGAGCCCGACAGAGCCCGACAGAGCCCGACAGAGCCCAGTAGAGCCCGACAGAGCCCGACAGAGCCCGACAGGGCCCGACAGAGCCCAGTAGAGCCCGACAGAGCCCGACAGAACCCGACAGAGCCCAGTAGAACCCGACAGAGCCTGACAGAGCCCGACAGAGCCCGACAGGGCTTGACAGGGCCCGACAGGGCCCAGTAGAGCCCGACAGAGCCCGACAGAGCCCGACAGAGCCCGACAGGGCCCGACAGAGCCCGACAGAGCCCAGTAGAGCTCGACAGAGCCCGACAGAACCCGACAGAGCCCAGTAGAGCCCGACAGAGCCTGACAGAGCCCGACAGAGCCCGACAGGGCTTGACAGGGCCCGACAGGGCCCAGTAGAGCCCGACAGAGCCCGACAGAGCCCGACAGAGCCCGACAGAGCCCAGTAGAGCCCGACAGAGCCCGACAGAGACCGACAGAGCCCGACAGGGCCCGACAGGGCCCGACAGGGCCCGACAGAGCCCAGTAGAGCCCAGTAGAGCCCAGTAGAGCCCGACAGAGCCCGACAGAGCCCAACAGGGCCCGACAGGGAACAGTAGAGACAAGTAGAGCCCGACAGAGCCCGACAGAGCCCGACAGAGCCCGACAGGGCCCGACAGAGCCCGACAGAGCCCGACAGAGCCCGACAGGGCCCGACAGGGCCCGACAGAGCCCGACAGAGCCCAGTAGAGCCCGACAGAGCCCGACAGAGCCCGACAGAGCCCGACAGGGCCCGACAGAGCCCGACAGAGCCCGACAGAGCCCAGTAGAGCCCAGTAGAGCCCGACAGAGCCCGACAGAGCCCGACAGAGCCCGACAGAGCCCAGTAGAGCCCAGTAGAGCCCGACAGAGCCCGACAGAGCCCGACAGAGCCCGACAGGGCCCGACAGGGCCCGACAGGGCCCGGCAGGGCCCGACAGAGCCCAGTAGAGCCCGACAGAGCCCGACAGAGCCCGACAGAGCCCGACAGGGCCCAGTAGAGCCCAGTAGAGCCCGGCAGAGCCCAGTAGATCCCGACAGAGCCCGACAGAGCCCGACAGAGCCTGAAAGGGCCCGACAGAGCCTGACAGGGCCCAGTAGAGCCCGACAGAGCCCGACAGAGCCCGACAGAGCCCGACAGAGCCCAGTAGAGCCCGACAGAGCCCGACAGAGCCCGACAGAGCCCGACAGGGCCCGACAGAGCCCGACAGAGCCCGACAGGGCCCGACAGAGCCCGACAGGGCCCAGTAGAGCCCGACAGAGCCCGACAGAGCCCGACAGAGCCCAGTAGAGCCCGACAGAGCCCGACAGAGCCCGACAGAGCCCGACAGGGCCCGACAGAGCCCAGTAGAGCCCAGTAGAGCCCGACAGAGCCCGACAGAGCCCGACAGGGCCCGACAGAGCCCGACAGGGCCCGACAGGGAACAGTAGAGCCCAGTAGAGCCCAGTAGAGCCCGACAGAGCCCGACAGAGCCCGACAGAGCCCGACAGAGTCCTACAGGGCCCGACAGGGCCCGACAGGGAACAGTAGAGCCCAGTAGAGCCCGACAGAGCCCGACAGGGCCCGACAGAGCCCGACAGAGCCCGACAGAGCCCGACAGGGCCCGACAGGGCCCGACAGGGCGCGACAGAGCCCAGTAGAGCCCAGTAGAGCCCGACAGAGCCCGACAGAGCCCGACAGGGCCCGACAGAGCCCGACAGAGCCCGACAGAGCCCGACAGAGCCCGACAGAGCCCGACAGGGAACAGTAGAGACAAGTAGAGCCCGACAGAGCCCGACAGAGCCCGACAGAGCCCGACAGAGCCCGACAGAGCCCGACAGAGCCCGACAGGGCCCGACAGAGCCCGACAGAGCCCGACAGGGCCCGACAGAGCCCGACAGAGCCCAGTAGAGCCCAGTAGAGCCCGACAGAGCCCGACAGAGCCCGACAGGGCCCGACAGAGCCCGACAGAGCCCGACAGAGCCCAGTAGAGCCCAGTAGAGCCCGACAGAGCCCGACAGAGCCCGACAGAGCGCGACAGAGCCCAGTAGAGCCCAGTAGAGCCCGACAGAGCCCGACAGAGCCTGACAGAGCCCGACAGGGCCCGACAGGGCCCGACAGAGCCCAGTTTAGCCCAGTAGAGCCCGACAGAGCCTGACAGAGCCCGACAGGGCCCGACAGGGCCCAGGAGAGCCCGACAGAGCCCGACAGAGCCCGACAGGGCCCGACAGAGCCCGACAGAGCCCGACAGAGCCCGACAGAGCCCGACAGGGCCCAGTAGAGCCCGACAGAGCCCGACAGGGCCCGACAGAGCCCGACAGAGCCCGACAGGGCCCGACAGGGCCCAGTAGAGCCCGACAGAGCCCGACAGAGCCCGACAGAGCCCGACAGAGCCCGACAGAACCCGTCAGAGCCCGACAGAGCCCGACAGAGCCCGACAGAGCCCGACAGAGCCCGACAGGGCCCAGTAGAGCCCGACAGAGCCCGACAGAGCCCGACAGAGCCCGACAGGGCCCGACAGAGCCCGACAGAGCCCGACAGAGCCCGACAGGGCCCGACAGGGTCCAGTAGAGCCCGACAGAGCCCGAGAGTGCCCGACAGAGCCCGACAGAGCCTGACAGAGCCCGACAGGGCCCGACAGAGCCCGACAGAGCCCGACAGAGCCCGACAGGGCCCGACAGGGCCCGACAGGGCCCAGTAGAGCCCGACAGAGCCCGACAGAGCCCGACAGAACCCGACAGGGCCCAGTAGAGCCCGACAGAGCCCGACAGAGCCCGACAGAGCCCGACAGGGCCCGACAGAGCCCGACAGAGCCCGACAGAGCCCGACAGCGCCCGACAGGGCCCAGTAGAGCCCGACAGAGCCCGACAGAGCCCGACAGAGCCCGACAGGGCCCGACAGAGCCCGACAGAGCCCGACAGAGCCCGACAGGACCCGACAGGGCCCAGTAGAGCCCGACAGAGCCCGATAGGGCCCGACAGAGCCCGACAGAGCCCGACAGAGCCCGACAGGGCCCAGTAGAGCCCGACAGAGCCCGACAGAGCCCGACAGAGCCCGACAGAGCCCGACAGGGCCCGACAGAGCCCGACAGAGCCCGACAGGGCCCAGTAGAGCCCGACAGAGCCCGACAGAGCCCGACCGAGCCCGACAGAGCCCAGTAGAGCCCGACAGAGCCCGACAGGGCCCGACAGAGCCCGACAGGGCCCGAAAGGGCCCGACAGAGCCCGACAGAGCCCGACAGAGGCCGACAGGGCCTGACAGGGCCCAGTAGAGCCCGACAGAGCCCGACAGAGCCCGACAGAGCCCAGTAGAGCCCGATAGAGCCCGACAGACCCCGACAGAGCCCGACAGAGCCCAGTAGAGTCCGACAGAGCCCGACAGGGCCCGACAGGGCCCAGTAGAGCCCGACAGAGCCCGACAGGGCCCAGTAGAGCCCAGTAGAGCCCGACAGAGCCCGACAGAGCCCGACAGAGCCCGACAGGGCCCGACAGAGCCCGACAGAGCCCGACAGGGCCCGACAGGGCCCGACAGGGCCCAGTAGAGCCCGACAGAGCCCGACAGAGCCCAGTAGAGCCCAGTAGAGCCCGACAGGGCCCGACAGGGCCCGACAGGGCCCAGTAGAGCCCGACAGAGCCCGACAGGGCCCGACAGAGCCCGACAGAGCCCGACAGGGCCCAGTAGAGCCCGACAGAGCCCGACAGAGCCCGACAGAGCCCGACAGGGCCCGACAGAGCCCGACAGAGCCCGACAGGGCCCAACAGAGCCCGACAGGGCCCGACAGGGCCCGACAGAGCCCGACAGAGCCCAGTAGAGCCCGACAGAGCCCGACAGAGCCCGACAGAGCCCGACAGAGCCCGACAGGGCCCAGTAGAGCCCAGTAGAGCCCGACAGAGCCCAGTAGAGCCCGACAGAGCCCGACAGAGCCCGACAGAGCCCGACAGGGCCCGACAGAGCCCGACAGAGCCCGACAGAGCCCGACAGGGCCCGACAGGGCCCGACAGGGCCCAGTAGAGCCCGACAGAGCCCGACAGAGCCCGACAGAGCCCAGTAGAGCCCGACAGAGCCCGACAGAGCCCGACAGAGCCCGACAGGGCCCGACAGGGCCCGACAGAGCCCGACAGGGCCCGACAGAGGCCGACGGAGCCCGACAGAGCCCAGTAGAGCCCGACAGGGCCCGACAGGGCCCGACAGGGCCCGACAGGGCCCAGTAGAGCCCGACAGAGCCCGACAGAGCCCAGTAGAGCCCAGTAGAGCCCGACAGAGCCCGACAGAGCCCGACAGAGCCCGACAGGGCCCGACAGAGCCCGACAGAGCCCGACAGGGCCCGACCGGGCCCGACAGAGCCCGACAGGGCCCGATCAGGGCCCAGTAGAGTCCGACAGAGCCCGACAGAGCCCGACAGAGCCCGACAGGGCCCGACAGGGCCCAGTAGAGCCCGACAGAGCCAGACAGAGCCCAGTAGAGCCCAGTAGAGCCCGACAGAGCCCGACAGAGCCCGACAGGGCCCGACAGGGCCCGACAGGGCCCAGTAGAGCCCGACAGGGCCCGACAGGGCCCAGTAGAGTCCAACAGAGCCCGACAGGTCCCGACAGAGCCCGACAGAGCCCGACAGGGCCCAGTAGAGCCCGACAGAGCCCGACAGAGTCCAGTAGAGCCCAGTAGAGCCCGACAGAGCCCGACAGAGCCCAACAGAACCCGACAGAGCCCGACAGAGCCCAGTAGAGCCCGACAGAGCCCGACAGAGTCCGACAGGGCCCGACAGGGCCCTACAGAGCCCAGTAGAGCCCGACAGAGCCCGACAGAGCCCGACAGAGCCCGACAGGGCCCAGTAGAGCCCAGTAGAGCCCAGTAGAGCCCAGTAGAGCCCGACAGAGCCCGACAGAGCCCGACAGGGCCCGACAGGGCCCGACAGAACCCGAAAGAGCACAGTAGAGCCCGACAGAGCCCGACAGAGCCCGACAGGGCCCGACAGAGCCCGACAGAGCCCAGTAGAGCCCGACAGAGCCCGACAGAGCCCGACAGAGCCCGACAGGGCCCGACAGAGCCCAGTAGAGCCCGACAGAGCCCGACAGAGCCCAACAGAGCCCGACAGAGCCCGACAGGGCCCAGTAGAGCCCAGTAGAGCCCGGCAGAGCCCAGTAGGTCCCGACAGAGCCCGACAGAGCCCGACAGAGCCCGACAGGGCCCGACAGAGCCCGACAGGGCCCAGTAGAGCCCGACAGAGCCCGACAGAGCCCGACAGAACCCGTCAGAGCCCGACAGTGCCTGACAGAGCCCGACAGAGCCCGACAGAGTCCGACAGGGCCCAGTAGAGCCCGACAGAGCCCGACAGAGCCCGACAGAGCCCGACAGGGCCCGACAGAGCCCGACAGAGCCCGACAGAGCCCGACAGGGCCCAGTAGAGCCCGACAGAGCCCGAGAGGGCCCGACAGAGCCCGACAGAGCCCGACAGGGCCCGACAGAGCCCGACAGAGCCCGACAGAGCCCGACAGGGCCCGACAGGGCCCGACAGGGCCCAGTAGAGCCCGACAGAGCCCGACAGAGCCCGACAGAACACGACAGGGCCCAGTAGAGCCCGACAGAGCCCGACAGAGCCCGACAGGGCCCGACAGAGCTCGACAGAGCCCGACAGAGCCCGACAGCGCCCGACAGGGCCCAGTAGAGCCTGACAGAGCCCGACAGAGCCCGACAGAGCCAGACAGGGCCCGACAGAGCCCGACAGACCCCGACAGAGCCCGACAGGGCCCGACAGGGCCCAGTAGAGCCCGACAGAACCCGACAGGGCCCGACAGAGCCCGACAGAGCCCGACAGAGCCCGACAGAGCCCGACAGGGCCCAGTAGAGCCCGACAGAGCCCGACAGAGCCCGACAGGGCCCGACAGAGCCCGACAGGGCCCGACAGAGCCCGACAGAGCCGGACAGAGCCCGACAGAGCCCGACAGGGCCCAGTAGAGGCCGACAGAGCCCGACAGAGCCCGACAGGGCCCGACAGGGCCCAGTAGAGCCCGACAGAGCCCGACAGAGCCCGACAGAGCCCGACAGGGCCCGACAGAGCCCGACAGGGCCCGACAGGGCCCGACAGAGCCCGACAGAGCTCAACAGGGCCCGACAGAGCCCGACAGGGCCCAACAGGGCCCGACAGAGCCCGACAGAGCCCGACAGAGCCCGACAGAGCCCGACAGGGCCCGACAGGGCCCGACAGGGCCCAGTAGAGCCCGACAGAGCCCAGTAGAGCCCGACAGAGCCCGACAGAGCCCGACAGAGCCCGACAGAGCCCAGTAGAGCCCGACAGAGCCCGACAGAGCCCAGTAGATTCCGACAGAGCCCGACAGGGCTTGACAGGGCCCGACAGGGCCCGACAGAGCACGACAGAGCCCGACAGAGCCCAGTAGAGCCCAGTAGAGCCCGACAGAGCCCGACAGAGCCCAGTAGAGCCCAGTAGAGCCCGACAGAGCCCGACAGAGCCCGACAGAGCCCGACAGGGCCCGACAGAGCCCGACAGGGCCCGACAGGGCCCGACAGGGCCCAGTAGAGCCCGACAGAGCCCGACAGAGCCCGACAGAGCCCGACAGGGCCCAGTAGAGCCCAGTAGAGCCCGGCAGAGCCCAGTAGATCCCGACAGAGCCCGACAGAGCCCGACAGAGCCTGAAAGGGCCCGACAGAGCCTGACAGGGCCCAGTAGAGCCCGACAGAGCCCGACAGAGCCCGACAGAGCCCGACAGAGCCCAGTAGAGCCCGACAGAGCCCGACAGAGCCCGACAGAGCCCGACAGGGCCCGACAGAGCCCGACAGAGCCCGACAGAGCCCGACAGGGCCCGACAGAGCCCGACAGGGCCCAGTAGAGCCCGACAGGGCCCGACAGAGCCCGACAGAGCCCGACAGAGCCCGACAGGGCCCGACAGGGCCCGACAGGGCCCAGTAGAGCCCGACAGAGCCCGACAGAGCCCGACAGAACCCGACAGGGCCCAGTAGAGCCCGACAGAGCCCGACAGAGCCTGACAGAGCCCGACAGGGCCCGACAGAGCCCGACAGAGCCCGACAGAGCCCGACAGGGCCCGACAGGGCCCGACAGGGCCCAGTAGAGCCCGACAGAGCCCGACAGAGCCCGACAGAACCCGACAGGGCCCAGTAGAGCCCGACAGAGCCCGACAGAGCCCGACAGAGCCCGACAGGGCCCGACAGAGCCCGACAGAGCCCGACAGAGCCCGACAGCGCCCGACAGGGCCCAGTAGAGCCCGACAGAGCCCGACAGAGCCCGACAGAGCCCGACAGGGCCCGACAGAGCCCGACAGAGCCCGACAGAGCCCGACAGGACCCGACAGGGCCCAGTAGAGCCCGACAGAGCCCGATAGGGCCCGACAGAGCCCGACAGAGCCCGACAGAGCCCGACAGGGCCCAGTAGAGCCCGACAGAGCCCGACAGAGCCCGACAGAGCCCGACAGAGCCCGACAGGGCCCGACAGAGCCCGACAGAGCCCGACAGGGCCCAGTAGAGCCCGACAGAGCCCGACAGAGCCCGACCGAGCCCGACAGAGCCCAGTAGAGCCCGACAGAGCCCGACAGGGCCCGACAGAGCCCGACAGGGCCCGAAAGGGCCCGACAGAGCCCGACAGAGCCCGACAGAGGCCGACAGGGCCTGACAGGGCCCAGTAGAGCCCGACAGAGCCCGACAGAGCCCGACAGAGCCCAGTAGAGCCCGATAGAGCCCGACAGACCCCGACAGAGCCCGACAGAGCCCAGTAGAGTCCGACAGAGCCCGACAGGGCCCGACAGGGCCCAGTAGAGCCCGACAGAGCCCGACAGGGCCCAGTAGAGCCCAGTAGAGCCCGACAGAGCCCGACAGAGCCCGACAGAGCCCGACAGGGCCCGACAGAGCCCGACAGAGCCCGACAGGGCCCGACAGGGCCCGACAGGGCCCAGTAGAGCCCGACAGAGCCCGACAGAGCCCAGTAGAGCCCAGTAGAGCCCGACAGGGCCCGACAGGGCCCGACAGGGCCCAGTAGAGCCCGACAGAGCCCGACAGGGCCCGACAGAGCCCGACAGAGCCCGACAGGGCCCAGTAGAGCCCGACAGAGCCCGACAGAGCCCGACAGAGCCCGACAGGGCCCGACAGAGCCCGACAGAGCCCGACAGGGCCCAACAGAGCCCGACAGGGCCCGACAGGGCCCGACAGAGCCCGACAGAGCCCAGTAGAGCCCGACAGAGCCCGACAGAGCCCGACAGAGCCCGACAGAGCCCGACAGGGCCCAGTAGAGCCCAGTAGAGCCCGACAGAGCCCAGTAGAGCCCGACAGAGCCCGACAGAGCCCGACAGAGCCCGACAGGGCCCGACAGAGCCCGACAGAGCCCGACAGAGCCCGACAGGGCCCGACAGAGCCCGACAGGGCCCAGTAGAGCCCGACAGAGCCCGACAGAGCCCGACAGAGCCCAGTAGAGCCCGACAGAGCCCGACAGAGCCCGACAGGGCCCGACAGGGCCCGACAGAGCCCGACAGGGCCCGACAGAGGCCGACGGAGCCCGACAGAGCCCAGTAGAGCCCGACAGGGCCCGACAGGGCCCGACAGGGCCCGACAGGGCCCAGTAGAGCCCGACAGAGCCCGACAGAGCCCAGTAGAGCCCAGTAGAGCCCGACAGAGCCCGACAGAGCCCGACAGAGCCCGACAGGGCCCGACAGAGCCCGACAGAGCCCGACAGGGCCCGACCGGGCCCGACAGAGCCCGACAGGGCCCGATCAGGGCCCAGTAGAGTCCGACAGAGCCCGACAGAGCCCGACAGAGCCCGACAGGGCCCGACAGGGCCCAGTAGAGCCCGACAGAGCCAGACAGAGCCCAGTAGAGCCCAGTAGAGCCCGACAGAGCCCGACAGAGCCCGACAGGGCCCGACAGGGCCCGACAGGGCCCAGTAGAGCCCGACAGGGCCCGACAGGGCCCAGTAGAGTCCAACAGAGCCCGACAGGTCCCGACAGAGCCCGACAGAGCCCGACAGGGCCCAGTAGAGCCCGACAGAGCCCGACAGAGTCCAGTAGAGCCCAGTAGAGCCCGACAGAGCCCGACAGAGCCCAACAGAACCCGACAGAGCCCGACAGAGCCCAGTAGAGCCCGACAGAGCCCGACAGAGTCCGACAGGGCCCGACAGGGCCCTACAGAGCCCAGTAGAGCCCGACAGAGCCCGACAGAGCCCGACAGAGCCCGACAGGGCCCAGTAGAGCCCAGTAGAGCCCAGTAGAGCCCAGTAGAGCCCGACAGAGCCCGACAGAGCCCGACAGGGCCCGACAGGGCCCGACAGGGCCCGACAGGGCCCGACAGAACCCGAAAGAGCACAGTAGAGCCCGACAGAGCCCGACAGAGCCCGACAGGGCCCGACAGAGCCCGACAGAGCCCAGTAGAGCCCGACAGAGCCCGACAGAGCCCGACAGAGCCCGACAGGGCCCGACAGAGCCCAGTAGAGCCCGACAGAGCCCGACAGAGCCCAACAGAGCCCGACAGAGCCCGACAGGGCCCAGTAGAGCCCAGTAGAGCCCGGCAGAGCCCAGTAGGTCCCGACAGAGCCCGACAGAGCCCGACAGAGCCCGACAGGGCCCGACAGAGCCCGACAGGGCCCAGTAGAGCCCGACAGAGCCCGACAGAGCCCGACAGAACCCGTCAGAGCCCGACAGTGCCTGACAGAGCCCGACAGAGCCCGACAGAGTCCGACAGGGCCCAGTAGAGCCCGACAGAGCCCGACAGAGCCCGACAGAGCCCGACAGGGCCCGACAGAGCCCGACAGAGCCCGACAGAGCCCGACAGGGCCCAGTAGAGCCCGACAGAGCCCGAGAGGGCCCGACAGAGCCCGACAGAGCCCGACAGGGCCCGACAGAGCCCGACAGAGCCCGACAGAGCCCGACAGGGCCCGACAGGGCCCGACAGGGCCCAGTAGAGCCCGACAGAGCCCGACAGAGCCCGACAGAACACGACAGGGCCCAGTAGAGCCCGACAGAGCCCGACAGAGCCCGACAGGGCCCGACAGAGCTCGACAGAGCCCGACAGAGCCCGACAGCGCCCGACAGGGCCCAGTAGAGCCTGACAGAGCCCGACAGAGCCCGACAGAGCCAGACAGGGCCCGACAGAGCCCGACAGACCCCGACAGAGCCCGACAGGGCCCGACAGGGCCCAGTAGAGCCCGACAGAGCCCGACAGGGCCCGACAGAGCCCGACAGAGCCCGACAGAGCCCGACAGAGCCCGACAGGGCCCAGTAGAGCCCGACAGAGCCCGACAGAGCCCGACAGGGCCCGACAGAGCCCGACAGGGCCCGACAGAGCCCGACAGAGCCGGACAGAGCCCGACAGAGCCCGACAGGGCCCAGTAGAGGCCGACAGAGCCCGACAGGGCCCGACAGGGCCCAGTAGAGCCCGACAGAGCCCGACAGAGCCCGACAGAGCCCGACAGGGCCCGACAGAGCCCGACAGGGCCCGACAGGGCCCGACAGAGCCCGACAGAGCTCAACAGGGCCCGACAGAGCCCGACAGGGCCCAACAGGGCCCGACAGAGCCCGACAGAGCCCGACAGAGCCCGACAGAGCCCGACAGGGCCCGACAGGGCCCGACAGGGCCCAGTAGAGCCCGACAGAGCCCAGTAGAGCCCGACAGAGCCCGACAGAGCCCGACAGAGCCCGACAGAGCCCAGTAGAGCCCGACAGAGCCCGACAGAGCCCAGTAGATTCCGACAGAGCGCGACAGGGCTTGACAGGGCCCGACAGGGCCCGACAGAGCACGACAGAGCCCGACAGAGCCCAGTAGAGCCCAGTAGAGCCCGACAGAGCCCGACAGAGCCCAGTAGAGCCCAGTAGAGCCCGACAGAGCCCGACAGAGCCCGACAGAGCCCGACAGGGCCCGACAGAGCCCGACAGGGCCCGACAGGGCCCGACAGGGCCCGACAGGGCCCGACAGGGCCCAGTAGAGCCCGACAGAGCCCGACAGAGCCCGACAGAGCCCGACAGGGCCCAGTAGAGCCCAGTAGAGCCCGGCAGAGCCCAGTAGATCCCGACAGAGCCCGACAGAGCCCGACAGAGCCTGAAAGGGCCCGACAGAGCCTGACAGGGCCCAGTAGAGCCCGACAGAGCCCGACAGAGCCCGACAGAGCCCGACAGAGCCCAGTAGAGCCCGACAGAGCCCGACAGAGCCCGACAGAGCCCGACAGGGCCCGACAGAGCCCGACAGAGCCCGACAGAGCCCGACAGGGCCCGACAGAGCCCGACAGGGCCCAGTAGAGCCCGACAGGGCCCGACAGAGCCCGACAGAGCCCAGTAGAGCCCGACAGAGCCCGACAGAGCCCGACAGAGCCCGACAGGGCCCGACAGAGCCCGACAGAGCCCGACAGGGCCCGACAGAGCCCGACAGAGCCCAGTAGAGCCCGACAGAGCCCGACAGGGCCCGACAGAGCCCGACAGAGCCCAGTAGAGCCCGACAGGGCCCGACAGGGCCCAGTAGAGCCCGACAGAGCCCGACAGAGCCCAGTAGAGCCCAGTAGAGCCCGACAGAGCCCGACAGAGCCCGACAGGGCCCGACAGAGCCCGACAGAGCCCGACAGGGCCCGACAGGGCCCGACAGAGCCCGACAGGGCCCGACAGGGCCCAGTAGAGCCCGACAGAGCCCGACAGAGCCCGACAGAGCCCGACAGAGCCCGACAGGGCCCGACAGGGCCCAGTAGAGCTTGACAGAGCCCGACAGAGCCCGACAGAGCCCGACAGGGCCCGACAGGGCCCGACAGGGCCCGATAGGGCCCGACAGAGCCCGACAGAGCCCAGTAGAGCCCAGTAGAGCCCAGTAGAGCCCGACAGAGCCCGACAGAGCCCGACAGAGCCCGACAGGGCCCGAAAGAGCCCGACAGGGCCCGACAGGGCCCGACAGAGCCCGACAGAGCCCAGTAGAGCCCGACAGAGCCCGACAGAGCCCGACAGGGCCCGACAGAGCCCGACAGGGCCCGACAGGGAACAGTAGAGCCCAGTAGAGCCCAGTAGAGCCCGACAGAGCCCGACAGAGCCCGACAGAGCCCGACAGAGCCCAGTAGAGCCCGACAGAGCCCGACAGAGTCCTACAGGGCCCGACAGGGCCCGACAGGGAACAGTAGAGCCCAGTAGAGCCCGACAGAGCCCGACAGAGCCCGACAGGGCCCGACAGAGCCCGACAGAGCCCGACAGAGCCCGACAGGGCCCGACAGGGCGCGACAGAGCCCAGTAGAGCCCAGTAGAGCCCGACAGAGCCCGACAGAGCCCGACAGGGCCCGACAGAGCCCGACAGAGCCCGACAGAGCCCGACAGGGCCCGACAGGGAACAGTAGAGACAAGTAGAGCCCGACAGAGCCCGACAGAGCCCGACAGAGCCCGACAGAGCCCGACAGGGCCCGACAGATCCCGACAGGGCCCGACAGAGCCCGACATAGCCCGACAGAGCCCGACAGGGCCCGACAGAGCCCGACAGAGCCCAGTAGAGCCCAGTAGAGCCCGACAGAGCCCGACAGAGCCCGACAGGGCCCGACAGGGCCCGACAGAGCCCGACAGAGCCCGACAGAGCCCAGTAGAGCCCAGTAGAGCCCGACAGAGCCCGACAGAGCCCGACAGAGCGCGACAGAGCCCAGTAGAGCCCAGTAGAGCCCGACAGAGCCCGACAGAGCCCGACAGAGCCCGACAGGGCCCGACAGGGCCCGACAGAGCCCAGTTTAGCCCAGTAGAGCCCGACAGAGCCCGACAGAGCCCGACAGGGCCCAGGAGAGCCCGACAGAGCCCGACAGAGCCCGACAGGGCCCGACAGAGCCCGACAGAGCCCGACAGAGCCCGACAGAGCCCGACAGAGCCCGACAGGGCCCAGTAGAGCCCGACAGAGCCCGACAGGGCCCGACAGAGCCCGACAGAGCCCGACAGGGCCCGACAGGGCCCAGTAGAGCCCGACAGAGCCCGACAGAGCCCGACAGAGCCCGACAGAGCCCGTCAGAGCCCGACAGAGCCCGACAGAGCCCGACAGAGCCCGACAGGGCCCAGTAGAGCCCGACAGAGCCCGACAGAGCCCGACAGAGCCCGACAGGGCCCGACAGAGCCCGACAGAGCCCGACAGAGCCCGACAGGGCCCGACAGGGCCCAGTAGAGCCCGACAGAGCCCGAGAGTGCCCGACAGAGCCCGACAGAGCCTGACAGAGCCCGACAGGGCCCGACAGAGCCCGACAGAGCCCGACAGAGCCCGACAGGGCCCGACAGGGCCCGACAGGGCCCAGTAGAGCCCGACAGAGCCCGACAGAGCCCGACAGAACCCGACAGGGCCCAGTAGAGCCCGACAGAGCCCGACAGAGCCCGACAGAGCCCGACAGGGCCCGACAGGGCCCGACAGAGCCCGACAGAGCCCGACAGCGCCCGACAGGGCCCAGTAGAGCCCGACAGAGCCCGACAGAGCCCGACAGAGCCCGACAGGGCCCGACAGAGCCCGACAGAGCCCGACAGAGCCCGACAGGACCCGACAGGGCCCAGTAGAGCCCGACAGAGCCCGACAGAGCCCGACAGGGCCCGACAGGGCCCTACAGAGCCCAGTAGAGCCCGACAGAGCCCAACAGAGCCCGACAGAGCCCGACAGGGCCCGACAGGGCCCGACAGGGCCCAGTAGAGCCCAGTAGAGCCCAGTAGAGCCCGACAGAGCCCGACAGAGCCCGACAGGGCCCGACAGAGCCCGACAGAGCCCGACAGAGCCCGAAAGAGCACAGTAGAGCCCGACAGAGCCCGACAGAGCCCGACAGGGCCCGACAGGGCCCGACAGGGCCCGACAGAGCCCAGTTTAGCCCAGTAGAGCCCGACAGAGCCCGACAGGGCCCGACAGAGCCCGACAGAGCCCAGTAGAGCCCGACAGAGCCCGACAGAGCCCGACAGAGCCCGACAGAGCCCGACAGGGCCCGACAGAGCCCAGTAGAGCCCGACAGAGCCAGACAGAGCCCAACAGAGCCCGACAGAGCCCGACAGGGCCCAGTAGAGCCCAGTAGAGCCCGGCAGAGCCCAGTAGGTCCCGACAGAGCCCGACAGAGCCCGACAGAGCCCGACAGGGCCCGACAGAGCCCGACAGGGCCCAGTAGAGCCCGACAGAGCCCGACAGAGCCCGACAGAACCCGTCAGAGCCCGACAGTGCCTGACAGAGCCCGACAGAGCCCGACAGAGTCCGACAGGGCCCGACAGAGCTCGACAGAGCCCGACAGAGCCCGACAGCGCCCGACAGGGCCCAGTAGAGCCTGACAGAGCCCGACAGAGCCCGACAGAGCCCGACAGGGCCCGACAGAGCCCGACAGACCCCGACAGAGCCCGACAGGGCCCGACAGGGCCCAGTAGAGCCCGACAGAGCACGACAGGGCCCGACAGAGCCCGACAGAGCCCGACAGAGCCCGACAGGGCCCAGTAGAGCCCGACAGAGCCCGACAGAGCCCGACAGGTCCCGACAGAGCCCGACAGGGCCCGACAGAGCCCGACAGAGCCGGACAGAGCCCGACAGAGCCCGACAGGGCCCAGTAGAGCCCGACAGGGCCCGACAGAGCCCGACAGGGCCCAGTAGAGCCCGACAGAGCCCGACAGAGCCCGACAGAACCCGTCAGAGCCCGACAGTGCCTGACAGAGCCCGACAGAGCCCGACAGAGTCCGACAGGGCCCAGTAGAGCCCGACAGAGCCCGACAGAGCCCGACAGAGCCCGACAGGGCCCGACAGAGCCCGACAGAGCCCGACAGAGCCCGACAGGGCCCAGTAGAGCCCGACAGAGCCCGAGAGGGCCCGACAGAGCCCGACAGAGCCCGACAGGGCCCGACAGAGCCCGACAGAGCCCGACAGAGCCCGACAGGGCCCGACAGGGCCCGACAGGGCCCAGTAGAGCCCGACAGAGCCCGACAGAGCCCGACAGAACACGACAGGGCCCAGTAGAGCCCGACAGAGCCCGACAGAGCCCGACAGGGCCCGACAGAGCTCGACAGAGCCCGACAGAGCCCGACAGCGCCCGACAGGGCCCAGTAGAGCCTGACAGAGCCCGACAGAGCCCGACAGAGCCAGACAGGGCCCGACAGAGCCCGACAGACCCCGACAGAGCCCGACAGGGCCCGACAGGGCCCAGTAGAGCCCGACAGAGCCCGACAGGGCCCGACAGAGCCCGACAGAGCCCGACAGAGCCCGACAGAGCCCGACAGGGCCCAGTAGAGCCCGACAGAGCCCGACAGAGCCCGACAGGGCCCGACAGAGCCCGACAGGGCCCGACAGAGCCCGACAGAGCCGGACAGAGCCCGACAGAGCCCGACAGGGCCCAGTAGAGGCCGACAGAGCCCGACAGAGCCCGACAGGGCCCGACAGGGCCCAGTAGAGCCCGACAGAGCCCGACAGAGCCCGACAGAGCCCGACAGGGCCCGACAGAGCCCGACAGGGCCCGACAGGGCCCGACAGAGCCCGACAGAGCTCAACAGGGCCCGACAGAGCCCGACAGGGCCCAACAGGGCCCGACAGAGCCCGACAGAGCCCGACAGAGCCCGACAGAGCCCGACAGGGCCCGACAGGGCCCGACAGGGCCCAGTAGAGCCCGACAGAGCCCAGTAGAGCCCGACAGAGCCCGACAGAGCCCGACAGAGCCCAGTAGAGCCCGACAGAGCCCGACAGAGCCCAGTAGATTCCGACAGAGCGCGACAGGGCTTGACAGGGCCCGACAGGGCCCGACAGAGCACGACAGAGCCCGACAGAGCCCAGTAGAGCCCAGTAGAGCCCGACAGAGCCCGACAGAGCCCAGTAGAGCCCAGTAGAGCCCGACAGAGCCCGACAGAGCCCGACAGAGCCCGACAGGGCCCGACAGAGCCCGACAGGGCCCGACAGGGCCCGACAGGGCCCGACAGGGCCCGACAGGGCCCAGTAGAGCCCGACAGAGCCCGACAGAGCCCGACAGAGCCCGACAGGGCCCAGTAGAGCCCAGTAGAGCCCGGCAGAGCCCAGTAGATCCCGACAGAGCCCGACAGAGCCCGACAGAGCCTGAAAGGGCCCGACAGAGCCTGACAGGGCCCAGTAGAGCCCGACAGAGCCCGACAGAGCCCGACAGAGCCCGACAGAGCCCAGTAGAGCCCGACAGAGCCCGACAGAGCCCGACAGAGCCCGACAGGGCCCGACAGAGCCCGACAGAGCCCGACAGAGCCCGACAGGGCCCGACAGAGCCCGACAGGGCCCAGTAGAGCCCGACAGGGCCCGACAGAGCCCGACAGAGCCCAGTAGAGCCCGACAGAGCCCGACAGAGCCCGACAGAGCCCGACAGGGCCCGACAGAGCCCGACAGAGCCCGACAGGGCCCGACAGAGCCCGACAGAGCCCAGTAGAGCCCGACAGAGCCCGACAGGGCCCGACAGAGCCCGACAGAGCCCAGTAGAGCCCGACAGGGCCCGACAGGGCCCAGTAGAGCCCGACAGAGCCCGACAGAGCCCAGTAGAGCCCAGTAGAGCCCGACAGAGCCCGACAGAGCCCGACAGGGCCCGACAGAGCCCGACAGAGCCCGACAGGGCCCGACAGGGCCCGACAGAGCCCGACAGGGCCCGACAGGGCCCAGTAGAGCCCGACAGAGCCCGACAGAGCCCGACAGAGCCCGACAGAGCCCGACAGGGCCCGACAGGGCCCAGTAGAGCTTGACAGAGCCCGACAGAGCCCGACAGAGCCCGACAGGGCCCGACAGGGCCCGATAGGGCCCGATAGGGCCCGACAGAGCCCGACAGAGCCCAGTAGAGCCCAGTAGAGCCCAGTAGAGCCCGACAGAGCCCGACAGAGCCCGACAGAGCCCGACAGGGCCCGAAAGAGCCCGACAGGGCCCGACAGGGCCCGACAGAGCCCGACAGAGCCCAGTAGAGCCCGACAGAGCCCGACAGAGCCCGACAGGGCCCGACAGAGCCCGACAGGGCCCGACAGGGAACAGTAGAGCCCAGTAGAGCCCAGTAGAGCCCGACAGAGCCCGACAGAGCCCGACAGAGCCCGACAGAGCCCAGTAGAGCCCGACAGAGCCCGACAGAGTCCTACAGGGCCCGACAGGGCCCGACAGGGAACAGTAGAGCCCAGTAGAGCCCGACAGAGCCCGACAGAGCCCGACAGGGCCCGACAGGGCCCGACAGAGCCCGACAGAGCCCGACAGGGCCCGACAGGGCGCGACAGAGCCCAGTAGAGCCCAGTAGAGCCCGACAGAGCCCGACAGAGCCCGACAGGGCCCGACAGAGCCCGACAGAGCCCGACAGAGCCCGACAGGGCCCGACAGGGAACAGTAGAGACAAGTAGAGCCCGACAGAGCCCGACAGAGCCCGACAGAGCCCGACAGAGCCCGACAGGGCCCGACAGATCCCGACAGGGCCCGACAGAGCCCGACATAGCCCGACAGAGCCCGACAGGGCCCGACAGAGCCCGACAGAGCCCAGTAGAGCCCAGTAGAGCCCGACAGAGCCCGACAGAGCCCGACAGGGCCCGACAGGGCCCGACAGAGCCCGACAGAGCCCGACAGAGCCCAGTAGAGCCCAGTAGAGCCCGACAGAGCCCGACAGAGCCCGACAGAGAGCGACAGAGCCCAGTAGAGCCCAGTAGAGCCCGACAGAGCCCGACAGAGCCCGACAGAGCCCGACAGGGCCCGACAGGGCCCGACAGAGCCCAGTTTAGCCCAGTAGAGCCCGACAGAGCCCGACAGAGCCCGACAGGGCCCAGGAGAGCCCGACAGAGCCCGACAGAGCCCGACAGGGCCCGACAGAGCCCGACAGAGCCCGACAGAGCCCGACAGAGCCCGACAGAGCCCGACAGGGCCCAGTAGAGCCCGACAGAGCCCGACAGGGCCCGACAGAGCCCGACAGAGCCCGACAGGGCCCGACAGGGCCCAGTAGAGCCCGACAGAGCCCGACAGAGCCCGACAGAGCCCGACAGAGCCCGTCAGAGCCCGACAGAGCCCGACAGAGCCCGACAGAGCCCGACAGGGCCCAGTAGAGCCCGACAGAGCCCGACAGAGCCCGACAGAGCCCGACAGAGCCCGACAGGGCCCGACAGAGCCCGACAGAGCCCGACAGAGCCCGACAGGGCCCGACAGGGCCCAGTAGAGCCCGACAGAGCCCGAGAGTGCCCGACAGAGCCCGACAGAGCCTGACAGAGCCCGACAGGGCCCGACAGAGCCCGACAGAGCCCGACAGAGCCCGACAGGGCCCGACAGGGCCCGACAGGGCCCAGTAGAGCCCGACAGAGCCCGACAGAGCCCGACAGAACCCGACAGGGCCCAGTAGAGCCCGACAGAGCCCGACAGAGCCCGACAGAGCCCGACAGGGCCCGACAGGGCCCGACAGAGCCCGACAGAGCCCGACAGCGCCCGACAGGGCCCAGTAGAGCCCGACAGAGCCCGACAGAGCCCGACAGAGCCCGACAGGGCCCGACAGAGCCCGACAGAGCCCGACAGAGCCCGACAGGACCCGACAGGGCCCAGTAGAGCCCGACAGAGCCCGACAGAGCCCGACAGGGCCCGACAGGGCCCTACAGAGCCCAGTAGAGCCCGACAGAGCCCAACAGAGCCCGACAGAGCCCGACAGGGCCCGACAGGGCCCGACAGGGCCCAGTAGAGCCCAGTAGAGCCCAGTAGAGCCCGACAGAGCCCGACAGAGCCCGACAGGGCCCGACAGAGCCCGACAGAGCCCGACAGAGCCCGAAAGAGCACAGTAGAGCCCGACAGAGCCCGACAGAGCCCGACAGGGCCCGACAGGGCCCGACAGGGCCCGACAGAGCCCAGTTTAGCCCAGTAGAGCCCGACAGAGCCCGACAGGGCCCGACAGAGCCCGACAGAGCCCAGTAGAGCCCGACAGAGCCCGACAGAGCCCGACAGAGCCCGACAGAGCCCGACAGGGCCCGACAGAGCCCAGTAGAGCCCGACAGAGCCAGACAGAGCCCAACAGAGCCCGACAGAGCCCGACAGGGCCCAGTAGAGCCCAGTAGAGCCCGGCAGAGCCCAGTAGGTCCCGACAGAGCCCGACAGAGCCCGACAGAGCCCGACAGGGCCCGACAGAGCCCGACAGGGCCCAGTAGAGCCCGACAGAGCCCGACAGAGCCCGACAGAACCCGTCAGAGCCCGACAGTGCCTGACAGAGCCCGACAGAGCCCGACAGAGTCCGACAGGGCCCAGTAGAGCCCGACAGAGCCCGACAGAGCCCGACAGAGCCCGACAGGGCCCGACAGAGCCCGACAGAGCCCGACAGAGCCCGACAGAGCCCGACAGGGCCCAGTAGAGCCCGACAGAGCCCGAGAGGGCCCGACAGAGCCCGACAGAGCCCGACAGGGCCCGACAGAGCCCGACAGAGCCCGACAGAGCCCGACAGGGCCCGACAGGGCCCGACAGGGCCCAGTAGAGCCCGACAGAGCCCGACAGAGCCCGACAGAACACGACAGGGCCCAGTAGAGCCCGACAGAGCCCGACAGAGCCCGACAGAGCCCGACAGGGCCCGACAGAGCTCGACAGAGCCCGACAGAGCCCGACAGCGCCCGACAGGGCCCAGTAGAGCCTGACAGAGCCCGACAGAGCCCGACAGAGCCCGACAGGGCCCGACAGAGCCCGACAGACCCCGACAGAGCCCGACAGGGCCCGACAGGGCCCAGTAGAGCCCGACAGAGCACGACAGGGCCCGACAGAGCCCGACAGAGCCCGAAAGAGCCCGACAGGGCCCAGTAGAGCCCGACAGAGCCCGACAGAGCCCGACAGGTCCCGACAGAGCCCGACAGGGCCCGACAGAGCCCGACAGAGCCGGACAGAGCCCGACAGAGCCCGACAGGGCCCAGTAGAGCCCGACAGAGCCCGACAGAGCCCGACAGAGCCCAGTAGAGCCCGACAGAGCCCGACAGAGCCCGACAGAGCCCGACAGGGCCCGACAGAGCCCGACAGGGCCCGACAGGGCCCGACAGAGCTCGACAGAGCCCAACAGGGCCCGACAGAGCCCGACAGGGCCCAACAGGGCCCGACAGAGCCCGACAGAGCCCGACAGAGCCCGACAGGGCCCGACAGGGCCCGACAGGGCCCAGTAGAGCCCGACAGAGCCCAGTAGAGCCCGACAGAGCCCGACAGAGCCCGACAGAGCCCGACAGAGCCCAGTAGATTCCGACAGAGCCCGACAGGGCTTGACAGGGCCCGACAGGGCCCAGTAGAGCCCGACAGAGCCCGACAGAGCCCGACAGAGCCCGACAGAGCCCGACAGAGCCCGACAGAGCCCAGTAGAGCCCGACAGAGCCCGACAGAGCCCGACAGAGCCCGACAGGGCCCGACAGGGCCCGACAGGGCCCAGTAGAGCCCAGTAGAGCCCAGTAGAGCCCGACAGAGCCCGACAGAGCCCGACAGGGCCCGACAGAGCCCGACAGAGCCCGACAGAGCCCGACAGAGCCCGACAGAGCCCGACAGGGCCCGACAGAACCCGACAGAGCCCGACAGGGCCCGACAGAACCCGACAGAGCCCAGTAGAGCCCGACAGAGCCCGACAGGGCCCGACAGATCCCGACAGAGCCCGACAGGGCCCGACAGAACCCGACAGAGCCCAGTAGAGCCCGACAGAGCCCGACAGAGCCCGACAGAGCCCGACAGAGCCCGACAGGGCCCAGTAGAGCCCAGTAGAGCCCGGCAGAGCCCAGTAGGGCCCGACAGAGCCCGACAGAGCCCGACAGAGCCCGACAGGGCCCGACAGGGCCCGACAGGG